>NC_058409.1:30844664-30858423 GCF_002201575.2 Neomonachus schauinslandi | reverse complement strand
CCAATAAATTCTTTTTCCTATTCATTCCACTCTCAGGAAAAAGTATTTATCACTCTAAATTATTAAGATATTCAAATTTAAGGATATTCAGCTATAAATGTTATACTCAGAGTTATCACCAATTGTTCCAAACCTAAATTGCTGAAGATTCCCTTTTCTTTTTTAGCATCCTTTTACATAGAAAGCAGAATCTCATTCTGATACTGAGAAACTCAGAAAAGGGAAAAAAGTCATTTGATTTGGTATCTCATTTTTTTAGTGGGGAAAAATATTAAAAATACGTTCACATGTAAAATAAAATGAATTGTGGAGCTATGAAAACAACTACAGCAACAATCTCAGAAATCTCCATTCTAAAATCATCTGGAAATGTGTGTGTGTGTGTGTGTGTGTGTAAAATATGAAAAAATGAGTGGGAATATTGAAGAAAAGAGGGTGAGAACCATGTGTGGGAGACAGAAATAACAATCATGCCCATGGTGGGTTCACCATGGCTGGCATATAACCCAAAATGTCATAAAAGAAAAATATGTTTAGAAAGTTTCAACAGTGCCAAATGCAAAATGTTAAAGCACGGAAACAATGAATGAGATAACCCCCACAAACATCAAGTTTCATACGAAAACAGGAAGAAAAAAATTGACATACGCATCTTTTTTAATATACCAAATCTGAATTGACTTAAACATTATATAAAGTGCTTGGGCCATGGTTACCCACCCAGATTCTCATTATCAACGGACTTATCTCTTCCCCTCCCTTCCACCCAAATTTAGTACAGTGTTCCTGCAGAAAAAGTATAGCATTCCTGTAGTAATAATAAGAAGAAATGAAAACAGTGAGTACAACTGATATAGATCCATTGACTTTTATTACAAATGTACTTGATCACTTGGCTTCAAAAAGTTTAAAATCAATACCCTATTTTCTGTATGCCAGTACAAAGCAAACTGTTTTACAAATTAAATACCTAAAAATTTGACAAAAATATTAAAATTTGATGAAAAACAATTATAAAAATCCTTAATCTCTCTCTCTTCAAAAAAGGAGGCAGTCTTCCCAGTCCTATTATACAATATTAATAATATTCACCATTTTTAGAATAGGTAGCTAAATTATATTTTTCTGTTAGCATACAAAACTCTTAGACTAATAGATTTCATTTGTATATGCTCCAGTTAAGTTTGTGAATGCCATCTGATTGCAATATAATCAACTATCTTTAATTGAGTCCTAATTTACACTTATTTAATAATTTGCATAGTTTAAAAGGGATAAAGGTTATTCTACAACTAATTATCATAGGCTATTACAGTGCTATTTTTCAAGGCAATAAGTATTTGCTCCCAAATGAAATTATCTGTCTTCTTTAGGCAGGGGTTAAAATTACTAGCAGCTTTCTCCATTACCTGAAAAATCAAATTGGAATAGTTACCCATCTCTAGATGTGAAGACATAAAAAACCTATCAATATATTTTCCACTTTGAGTCAAATTTCAACCCCTGCATGGGACTAGAAAGTGAGACTTTCAAGGTTTTTATTTCCCTGTTGGTTTTGGTTTCTACTCTCCATGGCTTTTAGGAAGCTGGGAAAGTTTGTCTTTCCTGACTCACATTGTCTCTCCTTTCCATTTGGCAAATATTCATCTACCTTCAATCTGTATCTAGTAGAGGAAAAGCCGACATGGCTTTTCTTATGAACTTCCTTTGTTGTCAAAGGCATGTATAATGATTTCTACAGTTCTGGATAGTTAACTTTAGCTCCCTCTGTGGCTGGATGACTGCTGCTTCTAACATCAGCATGATAAATAGGAGGCACAAATAAAAAGTAGCTTAAAAAAAGATTTGGTGATTTAAAAGAAAAAAAAACGAACAACACCAAACACACACACATATATGGGCATTTCAAATCTGGTGGCTGATCTCAGATTAAATTACTTGACAGTGTCTCTCATTTTAAAGAATGTCAATATTGCAATGCATTTCAAGTTTTCTTTTATACTTAGGCAAATAATATAGTTTAACCAAGCTCTTGGACCTTAATCGTAAGACAAAGCAGATCATTAAAAATAAGGCATACTTGTCAGGAATTAAGTTTTGTTTGCTTGTTTTTGGCACATTTGATCATACTGTCTTCTATGAATAACACATATGGTCAAATATACCATCTCCTTTTTCATTTCAGCACAAACAGGGTTTACCAACTAGTAAAATAAAAACAAGGAAAAACTCCAACATAAAACACTGAGATATAGAACCTTGGTAAAGTACCGAGCACCTGGGAGGAAGGGTGAGGGAAGGATGAAACAGTAGAGGGAAGGGAGGGTTGGGAGGGTGCTTGGGGAGGTAAAGTGAGATGCAAAAAAGAGCATCTTTACAGTCACTTAGTCTTTTCTAAGATCATCTCTTAAGTCTTAAAAGATTTGCATGTGGATTTCTTTTTAAACCCACTGACCATAAATCAGACACTGGTTTCAAAATCTTAGTAAGATTGTGTTTAACTGTTAAAGTGTAAAGACAATTGCACAATACATGTGCTTATTGATCCGGTAGGATTCCAAGCAGAATCTGAAGTCTGTAGGTAAGAAAGGCTTCACTTTAAGGTAACTCTGACCCTAAAGAAAACCTCATGAAAGAACTCGCATCTCAAAGAAAGGACACTTTGCCTAAGTTTGCTGTGTTTTTGTTGACTTGCACTACTTATTGCTGGCTACTATGAAACACTGATCTAGGCGTACTCCAACAACCTGTAGTACAAGGCTTAACTTTAAAAAGCTATAGTAAACAAGAGACAAAATCAAAGCAATTCTCTTTCCTAACTAGTAACAGCACAGAGAATGCAGTCTTTTCCATATCACAGTAAAAGTACAGTGAACAAAACAGCTCAACAAACCTTAAGACAAAAAAGTGCAGGTTATTAATGTTTACATGCAGTTGATAAGCATTCCAAATGTCACATTATGCACTGTAAAAGCTCAACTTTACTATATGGAAATAAGAAAAATGCACCTTGGGGGAAGGGGAAAAGCAATTTAATCATTTCCAGTGATTTTTGTAAGTAAAGAAATTCCTAACTATTGTACGGTCACCTCATATTTAACATTGTATGAATATTAAAAGCAAACAATTTAATGGGAAAATGCACAGTACAATGGAAATAGCTTGTTATTCAACACATACAGTAGATCTCAAAAACAAAGACAACACACTCAACCAGGGAGCTTAAAATATCAAATCAAAACCCAAAGAACCAGCAGAAAAAAAAAAATCCTTCAAAAAGACAACTGTTTCACCTTCCTAGGCCAATGCTTTACAATGTGAGAAGCACTGATACCTTCCAGCTCCTACAGGTGGTGTCTTCTACATACAGCAGTAAGATCTATATGGCTGGATTTGCCAAGAAACAATTCCATCCCCAGAACTCTCTATATCAGACAAGATCCTTTTTTTTTTTTTAACCAAAATACTTTCTACAGAATTCCAAACCAAAATGTACTGTTTAAGGCATCTTTTTTTATAACATTTTCTCTTCACTCAAAGATGATAGTCATGCAGCAGTTTAATGATAAAAATATATTAATATTTTACTATACAGCAGCAAGAAGTTAGTTGTCAATTAAAAGCACACAAACATCTTTAAATGAAAACCTGTAAAAGACTATCGTTACAAACAATTTCAGTTTGGAGGACACCAGCTTGGTAAAGTGCTCTCCTAAGCTTTGCATTTTCATACCCTACACCTTGAATATATGAGTTATAGGACATACTTTTGATAGAAGGCTTATACACTTGGGGAACACAAATACATTTAGCATATAATGTAGCCAGTAATAACTAGCACCACAGCTACATGGAAATCCTTTACACATACCAACTTGTCTTTCACTTTTAAAATGAAACTCAGAATCCATGGCTCAGTAGGATAACTATAATTGTGTTGCTCTGCTTTTTAACAGGTCTACATAAGTTAATAGCACTGGCAAAAATCAAAGAATAGCTTCAGACCTCTTACTAGTTTAGGAGACAGTGCTAGTGACCACAAATAGACTCGCTACCTGATGTCCAAGTACAGGTTCACTGGAAATTGCTGCACGTTAGTTAAGTTTTTAAAATCTTTCTACACATAATAAAAAAAATATATTATGAACGATACATCTCATATACACAATAATGACAAAACACCTACTCAGTCAAAGCAAACAGATGCAGAAAAATATTATGGGAGATTTCCTTTATCTTTCTATCTCTTTTTCCTTTTACTATTTGAATAACTTTGGTTCCAACCGTAAAAATCACAACTTAGCAAATTTCATTTAAATGCCTTTTTTAATAATTTCTTCATGTTCACAGAAGTTTCACTGACCATTTTTATATGTTTAAGGTCCAGATGCAATGCATATTGTATAAAAGAGAGCACTTATTGTTTACCTTGCATGAATTAAACCTACGTACCTTTAACTCTACAAACTTCTGCATAACATTTAGACAAAGCTCAGACACACAGCATGCCTAGCCCTCATATATATACACATCTCTAATCACAGGTATATAGGGTGTCAAATATACTATAATAACCTCCATGTAAGGTTTGAAATTTGGTAACAAAATGAGAAAAACTAAAAATATTATTTTACGTGTTCTAAAATATCTCTTTTTTGTGCTAAAGTCAAATGTTAGCTCAACATGAAAAGGACTTTTATATAATTCAGCAATATTATAATCTTGACCATTTTGCAAACACTTTTAATAATAATAGCTTAAACGTGTACAAAAGTTCTTGGTTAATTAGGGAAATAAACACTCAGTTCTTTATATTTTTTAATCAAGTAGGAAACACAGTTCATATAATGTTATTACTTTTTGTATTTTTTTTGTTTTTTTGTTTTTAGCAGCTGCTTACTGTTTTATATGGTGGATAAAGTGGACAACATCCAGCGATGGGTGGCAAGTCAAGAAGAGAAACTGTCAGTTGGTGGAGGTTCTGTGGGTGGTGCTCCCTTGGAGTTAACAGTTACTTCTTTTTTTTTTTTTTTTTTTTTACTTTTTTACTTTTTATTTTCTCTCTTTCTTTACAGTATATTTTCTGTGTGTGGCTGTGTGTGTGTGTGTATGCATGTGTGTGTGGGTTTTTTCCATTCAGTTTGATCAATCTTCTTCCCCTTCTTCCTCACCCTGCAGCAACAGGGTGGCAGCGGCGGTCTCCTCCTGCTGCTGCTGCTGCTGCTGGTGGAGCTGCTCACAGGCAGCTCGCTTCTCCCTCTGCTTCTCTTGAATCTTCTTCATCTCCTCCGAGTACTTGCAGAAGGTGTGTCCGAACTTGGCCCACACCTTGTAGGGCACGGTGATGGAGTTGCGGTAGGTGGGCTTCACCTCGCTCACTCGCATAAACACGCCGTACTTGTTGGAGCCCACATCGAAGAAGAAGCGCTTGTTGTCCACAGTCAAGGAGGTGCCCTCGGGCAGCTCGGCCGGCTCCTCCTCCACTCCGTAGTCATCGATGAGCTTGGCCAGAGCGTCGCGGAACTCGATGAGCCCCTGTGCGGGCAGCGCAATGGTCTGGCCCTGCGTGGAGCCCAGGCCGGGCCCCCGGTTGACCGTCTGGCGGATGCGCAGGAAGCGGCCGCGCTGGTTCTCCTTGAGATCCATGTAGTACTTGCGGTTCTCGCGCACCAGGAACTCGCTCTTGAGCGCCCGGCGCGGCTCGTCCTGCGCCTGGGCCAGGTCGGGCGGCTGGCTGGGGCCCAGCTGCGCGTAGTGCTCGATGAAGTCGCCCAGGTAGTCGCGGAACTCCACGGCCACTGACATGGAGAGAGTGAGGCGGCTCTTGTTGCCGCCCGCGCCCACCTCAGCGATCTTCAGGAAGCGGCCCTTGGCGTTCTGTTTCACGTCCAGGTAGAAGCGCTTGTTCTGGATGTCCACCCGCTTGGAGGCCAGCTCCTGCGTCTCGTGCTGCAGCCCCCCCGGGGCCCCGCCGCCGCCGCCGCCACTGCCGCCGCCGCCCCCGCCGCCACCACCGCCCCCGCCGGAGCCCGAGCCCGAGCCCGGGTGCCCCAGGGAGCCGCCCGAGCCCAGCGCCGCACCACCCTGCTCGCTGCCGCTGTCTCGGTCCGCCATGATGCTGCGCTCCGCCGCCGCGCCGCCGCCGCCGCCTGCCGCTCCGCCCGCCGCCTCAGTCGCCTCAGCCGCCGCTGCTTTCCCTCCCCGGCTCCGCCTGCTGCCGCCGCAACCCCCACAGCCAGTCAGCCACTCTCGCGAGATCTGCGGGAGAGACGAGACCCGGTAACAGGGCACTGACTCCCCAGTACAGTAGCAGGGCGCCCTACTGTACGCGCCCACCCGCCCGCCGGCACGTGACATGCGCCCCCTCCCTGATGCCAGCCCCCTGCCCGCCCGCCCGCCAGGCGGCGCCCACCCGCCGGCCCTCACCCCACACCCCTGGCTGGGGGGGGGGGGTGTGTGGGACGCGCCGCGTCGCAGCTGCTGCCGCCACCACCACTGTGGCTGTCGCTGTTGGCCAGACCCTGAGCGGCCTCGGCCCAGGGAGTTGGGGGACCAGGGGTGAGAAGGGGACTGCCATACTAAGCACAGGGAGCAGGCCTGAGCTCTGCTTTCCAGTGACCCCAAAGAGAGGATGTGGGGGGAAGGGCCTGTGAAGCGCAACTGAGCCCGCTGCAGAGAGGGGACACCGAGTCACGGCCACCTCCTTTCCTGTGGGCCCCAGCCAGACCCAAACCCAAACCCAGACAGGCCCACCCACTGCCCGGCTAGGCTGTCTCCTACCGCAGAGCCCTGGCCGCAGAGGCGGGCAAGGAACAGGAGAGGTGGTGCGGCGGTAACCCTTAGCTGCAGAAGGGGCTGCCTGGGATGAGGACGGGGCGCCGGCAGCAGTGGCGCGGAGCAGCAGACACCTAGCCCGTCCCTCCCCTCGCTCCCGCCGCTCCCCCTCCCCGCGCACGGCAGCGGCTCTGGCCTCAGATGATCCCGCTCCCCCCTCCCCCCAACCGCAGCCCCGCACAGTCGGGCGGGCGGGCGGGCGGGCGCACTCACCGGCGGGGGGGAGCCGAGCAGAGGACGGCAGCCGCACCAGGGCCGGGGTGCCCGCAGTGCCTGTTCGCGTTGTCTCTGCCCTTCCCCCCAAGCAACAATCAAAAAGAAACCCCACACTCATCCAAAAACCATCAACCGGCCCCCTTTGGGACCACAACTGCCTGCCTGCCTCCCCCTCCTCCTTCCGAGATTTGGGGAAGGGGGGCACCCTGCTCAAGGCTGAGCCCAACCTGGGTTGCTGGCCAGCTCTGCAGATGAACCAGGCCCCGCCGAGCCTTCAGCCCCCAACCCACTCTTCTTCCCCTCTGGAAGGACCCAGAATGGAG
The DNA here is from genome assembly GCF_002201575.2 of Neomonachus schauinslandi. NCBI lineage: Eukaryota > Metazoa > Chordata > Mammalia > Carnivora > Phocidae > Neomonachus > Neomonachus schauinslandi. Next base: position 30,851,050 of record NC_058409.1, on the reverse strand, counting down.
GAGAAAACCAAGCAAGATTTAGGAAATTCACGAGCTAAAAATGTCAGGAATTTCCTGGGAAACGCAGTTCCTTACGGGTTTCATTAACGCAGGTTCGCTTGCCCCTTTTACCCCACCTCCCAGAAACTCTTAAGTGTCAAGGAGAGCCCCCACCTCTCAAAAAGTAAAACATTAAGTGATTAATGGTTTTTAGGTGACAGCTAGGTTACCAACCACGAATTAACCAATGAATCTTCGGACAGTGACAGCTAAAGGGGGTGTCTGGTCTCGGAAAGGGGCTCGGAAATAAATGAATTCTATCTTCCTAGATCTAAGGCATAATCTGGGGCCTGTTTTCCTTCTCCTAGATATACAGCAAATGCTCATACTCCCTCCCTGCAGTCTGTAGTTCTAACAGTTGAGGGAAAGCTAAGGCCTATCTCCAGGGGAACCCCTGCCAATCCCGGTACATTCTCCTTATCACCTTCTGCAGGGGGCTCGGGATACAGACCTCAGAGCCTTACTCCTGGCTTTCTCAAGCATGGATTGCTGCCTCCATCCTTAGAAGAGTGTCTGTCCCATCTGTGGGCTCCATTCCCACTGAATATCCCTCAATCCCCAAAGTAGGGAGTCTTGCGTCCCTCATTCAGCCCCAGAGACAGCTGAGTACATAGTTGCACAAGCTTCCTAGAAAAGAAAGGGGTAGATCAAGTAATGATCAAGAAACCCAGACCAGTCTAGTACATAAGCCTTGTCAATGCCTGAGCCCTCAAAGCCCCCGAATATATCCTTTCATCACCTAGGCAAACCTGCCTGCTAAGTATTCACATCTTCCCTTTTCTCTTAGCAAGGACCCCGTTCTACCCAGTATTAATTCCTTTGGTTCTGGGTTGATGTTAGCTACTTCCCGCTAAAGAGCAAGAAACAGGGCAAAGCACGATGGCTACCAAAAAGCAAACTCGAGTAGTCCTGCGGGAACCAGCCCCAGAACCACCCACCTGTCCAGTGGTCCCTGAAATGGTTCCCTGAAGGGGAGGCCCATTCTGAGAGACAGAAATCCAGACTTTGGGCCCCATAAAAAACTTCTCCTTAGCTGGGGGGGGGGGGGCATCTTCCAGTATCACGTGGTACCCTTTTAGTGCTGATTTTTCTGAACTCCCTCCCTTGTCCCCAAGTCTGCAGGGAAGGGGAGAGAAGAACTGTTGGCGAACTTCAGACCGCGCAAAATTTCAAGTGAGAAAAAGCAGTGGCTCCTCCAGGCTCACACAGTAGCGATCAGGACCCTGGATAGACCCTGGCCCCAAACTGGGACGGAAAGGCTGAGTGGCAGGGTCTCCACACACGGCAGGGCGGGGTATTACATTCCCAGCTGTAAAATGAGGCTAAGATCTGTTTAAGTCTGATCTAGAAGAGCCGCTGCTCTTCTTCTGGGGTTTACCTTGTGCAGAACCAAGCCCTTGCCCCTTCAAGAGAGCTCACAGCAGCAAGAAGCCCAATAGGATTGCAAAGAAGGAGCGCGCGCCTTGCCGGTCCCTGCCATTCTTTCACACTAATGACTGCTTCCTCCAGGACAGAAAACTAGGGTTTAAAACTGCCCATCTTCTTGGACCAACTTTAGAGTCTAAATTTCTTGCCCTCTGTTCCAAACATCTACATCCAGGGGTTCTGAAGCGGTTTGAGTTTGGGAACTCCCTGATTTTCTGAAAAGGTGTCTGTCACCAGAAACTGAGTTCTTAGTTTCCCAGCGCAGAGGCAACTGATGAAGTTTCTAGACAAAACACAAGTTAAATATCATTTGCATGCTTACACTGGGAATTTTAAGCCCAAATCAGCAAATGACTGAGACCTGCATCTCTCCACATAAATATGCACTTACTATGTTACACTATTTGTTATATATGTATAAAATTTCTGTCATTATATACCAGTTTCTCCCCTATTTTACAAATGTATCTAAAAGATAAACAAGGTTAGCAATGGCTTTTCCAAAATAATTCAATGATAAACTGGATATTTAGTACATTTTCACTACTCAAAAAGTTAATTTCAGGATAAGCCTGTAACTGTGGGGCTTTGGTCAGACTAGGGAGAGCATGGTGGTGAAAGGCGGCTTTCCCTAGGCTACAGAACACAGTAGCCTTAAAAGGCAGTCTGGGAAGAATGAATATTGACTCAGAGGAAAGTCTTAAAAAGTTTAGAACCTTAAAAAGAATTTCAAAGTTAGATTTGCATCCTAACATTGAAACTCCATTAGAAAATCTGTAGATGTGAAAAGACTTCTAGCCATTTGCTAATTACCTAAATAATATACTTAGTAAATGAAAAGTCAGTTCTAGTGTCTAGCTTTTTGAATTTGTTATTTTGAAACAAACAGTTGTAAAATTAAACTGATGATTTCAATTCAATGTAGGAAAGGCAAAGGGGAAACGAAATATATTAATATGCCGCAAAATACAGGTGTTAATTAAAAATCGTCAAAAAATATTCCCTTTCTACTCGAAGTTTGCTTACTTTAAAAAATCTGATAAATATCTTTAGATTTCTTGTGCTCTTTTATTAATACTACACACACATTTTGAAGAGAACAGAGATTGCTTTATTTTTAATCCCACTATCTCTATGTCGTTAACAAACTCTCACCAACAAAAACTGTTCACAAGTGAAAGAAACATTAGGCAGAACAAGAAGGAAAAAAGCCTCAGTCTTCCTCAGCCTGAACTACGGGTGATTCTGAAATAATCTAATTCAGCTTTAGTCTTTAAAAGTGAAAATTAACACACACATTTATAAAATAAACTTGGAGGGAGGGGATCTACCTCTGGGTAATAAACCCTTTTGATTATGGAGTTCCCAACAGAAACAATATGCTGATTAATAGCACAGATTTCCAAAATAAAAGAGAAGCAAGAACATTAGAAATTGTGTTTTCAAGTGCTACTTAGGTTAAATGCCTGTCTTAAACTAGACAATTATCTTCAATACCCAAATCATTAAAACTAACTGGAATAATGTACTGCAAGTGTTCAAAGTGGAGGAATTACCCATTTCTTCTCAGGGCCAACTACCAGGAAAATGAAGGGTAAAGTAAATGTTAACGTTTAACAACAACAAAGACAAATAGTAATAGTATTTCATCAATCATTTTTTTTTTAAAGCATATCGTCCTTCTATAGCTCACCTAATCTTTGAAATTATGCCTCTCCAATGCTATTTTAATGTTTAAAGATATGAATTAAACATTCAAAATCTGAAGAGAACAATCCATGTGATAGAATCCTCGCACTTCACAAAATGTTTTCATTTTAAGCATTTGCAAAAGAGTTAAATAAACGTAGCACACATTCTAAATTCGATCAAAGATTCCGAGAACCCGACATTTTATGTACCCAAAAGGCCCAAACAGAACCGATGCAAATGTCAATAGCTCACTCTCTCCCGGCTGATACTTAAAAGGTTTTACTAGTACCCAAAGGAATGAAATCAGCAACTCTCCACACTCTAGTCAACACTCCAATTCTCAAAGCCGCAATTCGCAAACGTCAGTTTGGGCTGGAAGCAGTGGGGGTCTTGAAGTAATAAAAAAAAAATAAAAAAAAAATCCTTTTCTCCTCTGATAGTCTACCAAAAGATGTCAAACCAAATTCCGTCTATTGTAAAGCACTGGGACCTCCCTTCCAAGGACACGGTACACAAGCATTGGCACCGCTGCCAAAAAGCTCTCCAAAAGCACCTGGCCCGACAGAACGAATTAGAACCCCTAAGAGGGTCCCTCACAGACAGCGGAAATGAAGTGGCATTAAATCAGGGGTAGACAGCAACGAGCCAAAAAAAGTTGCCCTATCCGGACTTGGGCCTTTCTCTACCCAAGTTCAGAATCAAGGCAGATACATTTGTGGGGGTCCCTTCTACAGACATCTCAGCCGCCTCCGAAACCCACTGTCACTCAGAGGGAAGACCCTCCAGCTTCGCATCCGTTCCTTTTGCCCCCGAACAAAGGCAGAGAAGACTGTTGAGCTGACCTAGCTCCGTGGGGCAGCAAAAATGCCTTGTTCGGGCCACCCATCCTTGGGCCTGCCTTCATCTGCGATGTCAGCACCAATGTATTATTTTTTATTTTTACAACGCATCCTGGGCGGGTGTATGCATTGCGGGGGTGGGGGTTGAACAGAGAAGAGGAGGGGTTGGTAGTGAAGCCTAGAACCCTCCTTCCTCTCCCCTCCTGCCAGGGTTGCTGTGCAGGGAGTGTCGGCCACATTTGGCGCACTGTCCCAGGCCCGGGGCGAAGGTGGCCTGGGGAAATGGGGCTTAGGAATTGCTAAGCAAACGGCACCATTGGTGGTCTACAAGCGTCTGCGGAGGTAGGATTGTCTTTTTTTTTTTTTTTTCTTAAGGGGCGTGTGATATTTTCTTTTTTGGAGGTGGGAGTTCGTTCGTTCTTTCGTGCGCTACGGGGGTGGGGGGGATGTTGCTGCACTGCCAGAGTCCCCGGAGGGAGGGTGCTAGGATGTCTACAATGGTACAGTAATTATTCCTGGGGCATAAGAAGGCAATTAGAGGGGACGGGGTAGGCGGCACCTCCAGTTGTGGCAGTGGCAGCAGGGAAGGTCGCGAGGGGCTTACCCGGGCGGGCGGGCGCTGTCCTGCCGCAGGTGAGGGAGGGCGCGGGCTGGAGGGAGGGAGGGCGCGCGCTAGGCAGGCGCTAGGCTGGCGCGAGGAAAGGGGGAGGAGAGGAGGGGGAGGAGGGCGCGCGCGCGCACACCTGTCCTGGACAGCGGCGCGAGCCGAGCGGCGCCTCACTCGGGCTCTGCCGGCTGAGGAGGAAGGAGGGCGGGCTGGCAGGCGGGGGCGGGACGCCGAGGGGAGGAGGAGGAGGCGGCTCGGATGGCTGGCTCGGCTCTCCCTCGTTCTCCCTCCCGCGGGCAAGTCCGGCTCACACCCTGCTTCTCCCGCTCACTCACAGCCCCCTTGGCTCTCCCTCCTCCTCCTCCTTCCCCTGCGGGATCCGCTCGCCGCCGCCGCAGACGGCAAGTCGTGGCAGCCAGACGTCGGCGCGTAACCCGGCGCTCCGTGCGTGACTCCGAGCGACGTCAGCGCGCGCTCCGCGTTACCCACCATCTCTCCCCCATCCTCCCCCCGTGGCTCGCGCCCTCCGCCCTCGCGTCCCTCCGTTTCAGTTGCCGCGGCGGCGGGCACGGAGCGCGCTCCCTCCGCCCCCCTCTTGCGCGTGCGCGCGCCTTCTCCGCCGTTGGCGCGTCAACAGCCCACGGCCCAGGCCTTGAGGCGCGTCTGAGGAGGGGGCTGCCTGTGGCCTCTTTGCCCGCACTTCCTCCACTCACCGCCCGTGGCGCCCCTAGGAGGATTTACCCCTCGTTGGGCTTTGAAGGCTGGAGCTAGGCTCTGGCGGGGCTAGAACCCCGTAGGGCCTGCATCAACTCCAACTTAGGGCCCTAAGCGTCGTTACCGGTTCAGCTACCACCCTGTCACCCTCTCCTCCCGCCCTCGTTCCGCCCGCAAGTCTCAGGAGGCAATAGGCCTTTCATCTCCCGGGAGGGTCTCACCTTGGCCTTCAGACGCCCGCGGAGAGGGCTTGAAGGGCAGAATTAGCATAAAGAAGAAAGAGGCGAGACCACGTTCAGGCTTTAGCCCCAGGAATCCTTGACAGGAAGCGTGGGGCTGCTGCCCAGCCTCCCACGCAGTGTAGGTGAAACTGGGCCTCTTTGAGGGACTGTGACTAAGGACAAAACCCTGATAAATATTATTTATGCGTCCTTGGTCTGAGAGGGAGAAAGTGTAAGAGACGAGTTAATTTTCATAAATTGCTACGCAAGGGCGAAATGCAGAACTATAAAATGTTCTTTAAGAGTTTTCTTGAAATCTTAGCAAGTTTGACAAAATTTTTGGTGCACGGTAACTTTTTTCCTCACTTTGTATGCTGTCACATCTCCATCCTGTAACATTGCGTACGTGGAAGATGGATCAATTAAAAATTATCAGGTGCAAATAAATAGCTGCCGTACCATCTTTATCGTTTATTTAAATAGGCCTCAGAGAAGTCAATCTGTAGTTTAGGAAAATTTAGTCACTGTCCTTACTCATTTAGCTGAGTATATTTTATTTTGAAGTTACCTTGCAATACACAGTAAAATACCCTTTTAATAGGCAACATTAGACCTTTAACCTCACTAATTTATTATAGGACCAGACCTTTTTTTAAGGAAGCTTATCTAGTTAAGCCTCTGAGGCAAGTAGGAGTGAGATGAAATTAACCTCATTTTATAGATGATAAAGTCGAGTTACAAAAATACAAGTCAGTTGTTCGGAGTTGCAAGGAGTCTGTCACCCATAGAAACACCTTAGGTCTATTATTGCTTACTTTATCCACTAAGCCAGAAATCCCTCAATTGTTT
>NC_058409.1:30775247-30844564 GCF_002201575.2 Neomonachus schauinslandi | reverse complement strand
CCGCACCAACAAACCCCCATCATTTTTTTGTTCCGTGTTTGTTTTTGTCCCCCCCCCCCCCCCCCCCCCCCGCCACCATGTATTATAGGCAGTGCCTAATGTCTGAGAGAAATAAATTTAGGAGGTATTCCTGGAGACCCCAAATCACAGAGGACTCTAAAAGGTTTGAGGTTAGAATTTTCTGCCCTAGGAAACTACAGCTGAGCAATAAGTTATTGTGAAACAATTCAAATTCCATACTAACAGCAAAATGTTTATTAATCCCTAGTTAGAGGTAAGAAAAATTTTGAGACAGGTTTAAGAATGATGGGTCATTCTTTTGAATTGCTTCTTTATTCACCTCATCTTTAGGTGGCAGCACTACTATATAAATATCTTTAAAACTACAGTCTTCGGCAACTTGATATCCTAGAAGAGTGTTTTGTCCTAAATGCATCCAACTCTATTGTGGAGATTAGAAATATGAAATCATCCCTGAGAATTAGAATACTTAGGAGGTTCTAGAGGAGGAAGAACAGAAAGGCTTTCAAAAGAGGTTAATACATGGAGTTACTGAAAGAAAATATTTGAAAGTTAAAAACTTTCATAAAAAGCTTTTTCTTTTTTTTTCTAGCTGTATGAGGAGCAAGTAGCATCTTTACTCTAGACCTGATCTTGTATTGAACCAGCACAAAATATTACCTTCCAAAGCAAACCATACTTTCTTAATACTGTATATTAAGAATTTACAAGTTTAAACTTGCTAGTTGTATTGTTGCCAGTATTCTAACTACAATTTTATTTTATTTTTTAAGTAAGTGCTATGCTCAACATGGGACTTGAACTCATGACCCCCAAAGTTAGAGTTGCATGCTCTACCGACTGAGCCAGCCAGGCACCCTGAACTACAATTTTAAAATTGGGGTGCAGTTTTCTTCACTAAACTGGATCAAGCTTGTGAGGATCCCGAATAACACCTTATTGTTGACCCTTGTGGAAGAGAAGAACTCTTCTTGGCTCCTTTCCTCCCTTCCTAAATTGTTCATATACAAACCAAACCACCATTACTCAAACTCAGAGAAGTGATAATACAAGCTAAACTATATATAAACTGATAGCAACTTACAGATATTCTATATCTTAATTTCTGCCACAGTGTTTGAAGGTAATAAATTGTGATGTATGGGGGGCTATTTGGATCAAGTATTCTCTAAGTAGAACTTTGTCATAATTAATTTTGTGTATTTACAGTAATTCTTCCTGTACCCCTTTATCCAAGCAACCAAACAAAATTGAATTTACATGCATTTCAAAATAGACTATGTTAGATTTACAGTATAAACAAAATTACCAAAGAATGTAGAAGTATGACCATCAGGAGTGGGAAATCAAATTATTTCTGTGTAGAGGATGAAGTGTTAATAAAGTCTTTCTTGATGACAGCTTCCATCTTTCTCAGGTCAAACTTGGAGAAAGAGTCCCAAGCAAATTGGTAGAGCTCAAACTCAGCAGTATTATGTTAAGATTTTTAAGCTCTCTGGTGCCAGCAAATCATGCAGCCTGGGGGCCTTTGCTCCAAACTTCTGCCAACTCCATTTTGGCAGTAAACTGTTCTGTTGAACAAAGTTTGCACGTGTTTGGGGTGTGAAGTGGTTCCTCAGGCATTTATCTGGTTTTTTTCCAGTTTGGGGACTTGAAGACAAGAGTCAGAAGCATGAGACTTGTATAGTTCATATGTGCCCTGGCAGACTACGTTAGTGATCTTGAATTTCCACCTAAACAAGGGTAGCTTTTTCTTTGTTGGTGTAGGATTTATTGAAGTGGACTGCTTAGTTTACTCCTTAAATGCTAACATGATATTGAACCAGTTCTCAAAAGCAGGTAAGTAGAACCCCCTCTGTTGAGGGTACAGAGCTGTGGCAAATCAATCCTCATCCTCCTACCTACAATACCACCTCACACCACTTGAGAGCAAAGAGGCCAGTAATTATTTAAACTTGATTTCACTGTCATATATAACTATGAGCCACTGATCTTTTTTGGTATTAGTTGTCTGGTTTTATCTTTTTTACCTACTTTTTCCCATCCTGGAGTCATTGGTTAACAACACTTGGTCCAGTTGTATGTGCTAATTTGTGTCATTTCCGGGGGTCCCTCTTCCTGTGGGAAACATATACATTCTCAGTTTCCTTTATTTTTTCAAATAACCCTCGTAGAAAATCCTTGCATAATCCAGGGTAACCTTTTGAAAGCCATTAAACTGCTATTGGAACATTTTCTTTCTTTCTTTTTTTTTTTTCGTTTTCTTTTTCCTGGTTTAGGAGTAATGGAAAGGAAAAAGTACAAAAGTAAAAGTTACAGATGTTGAAATGATACTGTTACTTTTCACCATGATCAATGGAATGTCAATTTGTAAGATACAGTATGGTAACTTGAAAATGGTAGTTATTTTTGATACTTTTGCCAAGAGTGTGACATAAATTCCTATTTGCACCTTTCCCAAGTCAAAACTGACCTATGGACGAGGTTAGAAAGGAAGAAGAAACCTGGGCCTTTCCAAAAAGTGAATCTATCTGGACTGAAAGTACTATGGAATGTTGTTGCATATTTTATGGTGACCCCAAAACTCTTCTGTTTGCTTACTTTAAAATATAAATGTGTTGTAATTTTACTACCTGGAGCAAGACTAAATACATGCATACGTAGGTGGATGTGTACATACAACCAAATTGCTCTGCCCTCTGAAGCTAATTTAGACCATTTTTATAACTAAATGCAGTAGCACTTTGCAATTAGATGATCAGTTGGTTTCTTTCAGTGGTGAGTGAAATATGTCAGGGGAAAAATCAAGATAATCCTCTGTGGGAAAAATACAAAGTAAGTTCTTTCTTTAATATTTTGTGCTCTATTTTTATCTTTAAGTATTTTTATTTTTATCTTTAAGTATACTTTTAGGTATACTTGTCTAAATACTGAAAACTTATTATATTTATCTTTATAATTAATTTATTATTATTAAATAATTATTATACTTATCTTTAAGTATACTTTAAGTATACTTTTTCTTCTTATCTAAATACTGAAAATTGATTATTAAATGTAAATGTAATGTAAGTGTAATGATTAGTTTTTACTTCCTAGATAACAAATCAATATTTACTTGTTAAGTATATGTATAGAGAAGAAAATTTTTTTTATTTATTTACTTTTAAAGTTTATCCTTTTTATTAATCTCTACACCCAACATGGGGCTCAAACTCACAACCCCAAGATCAAGAGTCACACTGTCTTCCAGCTGAGCCAGCCAGGCACCCCCGAGAAGAAATGTTTTAAAATTACTATTCTGGAATTATATTAATATATATATATTACCATAAACTTAATACAGCTGATGTTTAGATGGCATTTTATTTATTTATTTATTTTGCCTTGAATTTCCTTTTGGAAAGTAAGTATTACCTGCTATATCAGAACTAGTTCTTAGAACCCACCACTGTATACCAGTCAGGCTTATTTTCTTAAATCGTTTATTGAACAATATCTATCAACTGCCTGTTTGTCAGCCATTGTTCCAGGTGCTTGAACATAACCAAGCCCCTGTTCCCATCGAGTTTCCAGTATAGTAAGACAGATAATGAACAAATATATAATATAATGCTGAATAGTGATAAGTGCTAAAAAGAAAAAGAATGCAGTAAAGGGGCAAGAGTTCACTGTGTGATTGTGTGTGTGTGCGTGCCTCCTACCTGATATTTTAAATAGAGTGATCAGGAATCCTCCTTGAGGAAGTAACTTTTGAGCAGAATCCTGAAATAGTCAGTCATGAGAATATCTAGGGAGATGTTTTAGGCATCATGAAAAATGTATGCCCCATAAAGTCACCCAACTATAATCCAGGTAACATCCCATGTGGTAACTATGTATACATCTTCTTCTTTCTTAAGAGAGAAAAACTCATCAAGTTTCTGGGTACATTTTAGGTTTTCAGAAATGTTTATCATTTAATATCATTATTGCTCTATATTTCCCATGCTTATTATTCCATTATTTAATACAGTAAGATTTATGGTAGACAAAGCTTCAGAATTCCTTATGTGCAATTCCAAATTCCAAAACATTTTTTTCTTAAATTTTTGGTGTAAAAACTGATCTGAACTGACATGACTCTATTTAAATTCTACATTATGCCATTTGGTGTGACTATTGATGAATTTCATTATGGAAATATGTGTTTGATTAGAGGCCACTGCCCAGGACAACACTGGCTACATAAAATATAGATAGCATAATATGTTACACTCTTAAAATATAGATAGCATAATATGTTACACTCTTAAAGTAAAAAAAAATTAATTCAGAAACCTATCTGGCTGGCCCCAAGGATTTTGGATAAAGGATTGCATATCTACAAGATTTCTTCTTGATTATCTGATTAAGTATCACTATTGATGTTAATCTATAGATATCTTTTATTCAAAGTGTAATGTTTATATAGTGCTCTTATTATGTACCTGGCACTATGTAAACACTATATATTAGCTCATAAAATCCTTACAACAGCCTTATGAGTAAGTTTTATTTTCCTCATTTTACAAATGAGAAAACTGCGGTGCAGACAGATTAAGGAAACTGCCAAAATCACACAGCTACTAAGTGACAGAGCTAAGAATTGAACCTAGACAATTTTCCTTCCTAGCTTGCATTCTTTGCCAATAAACTAACTCTCCCTCTCCCTATCCCTTTGTCCCTCCCCTCTGCTTTGGAGAAGTTTAAAATATCAGCCCTTTCCAAGAACATGGGTTTTTACTTATAATCTGAAATATCAGACATCAAAAATTTTATATTTTCTTTACCAATATTCTTCAACATTTTTTTTCATTTTATTTTATTTGCTCCTGGTATAATTTCAGCCATTTCTATTCTCAACTGAGATCACAGATTTACTTATCCTCATTCTCAGTCTGATAGGTTTTCATGTTAACCTTATCTTTCACCATCCTTTTCTTCACTGAATATCCTTGCATAATTATGAGGCACCTCCCTTATTATTATGACCTTGTCAGATGTCAGATCACATTTAAAAATTTGCATCTCGTTTACTGAGAAGTACCACCAACTAAATAAAGCTGTCACTGATTTGTAGGTTTCTTGCACTCAATGAATTACATAACTGCTTCAGATAATTATATTCTAGGCATATTAAATTCACATTTTTGAATTAGAACTGACTTGGTTTCATTAGTGTGTCCTCAGGTAAGAATTCTCCATAAGTAATTAGAAACTGAGATAGTTTTTGTATTGATTCATTGATTGATTGCAAGATTGAGTATATTTTATGAAGTTGGGCAAAGACTATTATAACTGTATAACATAGGTAGGGTCAGTTTGAGCAAGTATATTATATTGAACTTTCCAAGTATCTATTCTTGATCATCCTAGAAATCCATTGTGAGACATTAAACAAGTCACTTTAGTTGTTCTCTGTGAAAATTAATGTGTTGCCCTTGAATACAAAGATGAAGGTTTTGACACACAAGAAAGTATTATCTTTTGTGTAATGTTGATAGACTTGTTCTGAGCCAAACATAATTTCTTAGGAGTCACTCAACAGCTCATGTTTGCTAATTTTAGGGGTGTAGTTCATGGCTATCAGAGCTAAAAGGGAATTAAACCCATCAATTTTACCTCATTAGCATATTGTTAAACCAATTGAGCCAACAAGTCAGTTATTAAATTGCTGAGAATGAAAAAAGAGACTAAATACGTATATATGTGCATTGAGATTGGTTATAAAGTACATCGGTTTATTATATGAAAAATTGAGGGCTTTGTGAAGGATTACCTTTCTACCTCTATCTCCTGAGAGATAAAGAAGATGACATTTTCTCCTAAGACTGTGTTCAGGAGACACAGCTTTTCTCCAACTAGTTCCTCTGCAATATTCTACATTGATAGCATCCAATACAAAACCTTTGAGGCACACCATTAATATTTACCAAAGTGTAACAATGTCTTAGGGATAAAAATTTCATATTTATAATTCAACTCAAGTGAATATAAACACACTTTAATGAATTCAAGTGATGAATAACTGTTTTAGCTCTTCTGCTTTTCCTAAGCTTTAGTTAGGAGATCCCTCCTCTATTCAGTGTGGCAGTCAAAAACATGGTCGAGGTAATCAATCTTTCAGATTCAAAACTCTGCTTTCAAATACTTAACTATGTGATTTTGGGCAAATTACTTCATCTCTATAGGTCCGTTTCCTCATTTATCAAATAAGGATGATGATACCAGCAGCCACATAGGTATAGTATGAGGATTAAATTAGTTCATTCATAAAAAGCATTTAAGAGAGGATCTGGCACATAGTAAGTGCTCACTAAATGTGAACTCCCACCCCCTGTGGGACTAACTTTTCTTGCCCTCTCTCAAGAACCAAGCCAAGTTCTTTGTCTCTCTCTCTCTTCTTCAGATTTCAAGTTCACAGACCTTGGCCTAAGATGAAAATTGTCCTCTTTTCGGGCGACTGGGTGGCTCAGCTGGTTAAGCAGCTGCCTTTGGCTCAGGTCATGATCCCAGGGTCCTGGGATCAAGCCCCACATCGGGGGTCCCTGCTCAGCGGGGAGTCTCTTTCTCCCTCTGCCTCTCCCCCCTACTCATACTCTCTCTCAAATAAATAAAATCTTAAAAAAAAAAAACTGTCCTCTTCTTCACCACTAGATTCATCAACTGCATTTTTCTTAAAAACCTTCAAGTATTCTTTCCTTTTCTTGGTTTTGGACGATTATAACTTGCTTTCTCTATCTGAATACCCTTTTATGGCTTCTCCAGGTAGTATGTCTTTCATGTACACATTGAAAGGTTTTTCCTCATTACTACAGTATCAGTTCCTTGAGGGTACAGACTCTGTCTCAATTACTCTATTACTCCAGTCCTTACCCCCTCCCTGCTGCATAGTTTATGCTAAAGAAGTTTGTTGAATAAATAAATCAATTCATTTAGGCTTTGTACTTTTTTTCCTATTTTATCCTGGGTATTCTATTCTGAACCTCCAGTTTTCCTGAAAGTTCTCTTGCTCCTTTTATCTCTGGAAATTTTAAGTTCACCTGGTGATGCTGAGATCCCATCCTGGATCATCACAGTTTTCTAACTGACAGGTAAGAGATTCATTTTGCCACACAATCCATATGTTAGAAAGAAAATTCCCATTTAGTTCATTTAGACTTAAATTTCACTTAATTTAATTGGCTCTAGCTAGGTTGATTATTCTCTTTAAAATCTATCCATATCTGGGGCGCCTAGGTGGCTCAGTCGGTTGGGCATCTGCCTTCGGCTCGGGTCATGGTCCCATGGTCCTGGGATAGAGCCCCATGTTGGGCTCTCTGCTTGCGAGGAGTCTGCTTCTCACTTTCCCTCTGCCTGCCACTCTCCCTGTTGTGTTCTCTATCTCTATCTCTCTCTGCCAAATAAATGAATAAAAATCTTAAAAATAAATAAAATAAAATCTATCCATATCTTTGAGAGAGGGCTTCTGTTTTGCAGAACTCTTTGTCTCATTACTTATCTGAAGATAGGGCCATACTTTCAGTTTCTTTATATGCAGAATAAGCATCAGCTCGGGGTGCCTGCCTGGCTCAGTTGTTGGAGCATGTGACTCTTGATCTTGGGGTTGTGAGTTCGAGTAGAGATTACTTTTTTAAAAATTTAAAAATCTTAAAAAGAAGAAGTATCAGCTCTCACTTGGAGTAGGTCAGGATGAACTAGATCAATCTCTTAACATTTTTCTTTTTAATACATACAAAAGACCTATATGACACATGTATTAGCTGTAAAGCTTGATAATATCATGAACTACCCAACAAAGAACTAGAACATTTCCCAGTAACTTGTATCTACCTCTGCCTGGGTTCCTCCTCTATCTCTTCCTCCATCCTCAAGTGTACCCAGTATCCTGAATTTTATGCTTATCTTTCCATTGCTGTTTTCTTTTAAAATTTAGTTTTATTGACAAATGTATCTATGCTAAAACGATATGTTGTTTGACCTGTATGTTTTTGAGCTTTAGAAAAATGCTGCAAGAATGAGAGAAGATATTTGCAAATGTTTTATCAGATAAAGGGCTAGTATCCAAAATCTATAAGGACTTATTAAACTTAACACCCAAAGAACAAATAATCTAATCAAGAAATGGGCAGAAGCATGAACAGACATTTCTCTAAAGAAGACATACAAATGGCCGACAGACAAATGAAAAAAAAGCTCCACATCGCTTGGCATCAGGGAAATACAAATCAAAACCACAATGAGATACCACCTCACACTGGTCAGAGTGGCTAAAATTAACAAGTCAGGAAGCAACAGATGTTGGTGAGGGGGAACCCCCTTCCACTGTTGGTGGGAATGCAAACTGGTGTAGGCACTCTGGAAAACAGTATGGAGGTTCCTCAAAAAGTTGAAAATAGAGGGCGCCTGGGTGGCTCAGTCATTAAGCGTCTGCCTTCGGCTCAGGTCATGATCCCAGGGTCCTGGGATCGAGTCCCACATCGGGCTCCCTGCTTGGCAGGAAGCCTGCTTCTCCCTCTCCCACTCCCCTGCTTGTGTTCCTGCTCTCTCTGTCAAATAAATAAATAAAATCTTAAAAAAAAAAAGTTGAAAATAGAGCTACCCTACAACCCAGCAATTGCACTACTAGGGATTTACCCCAAAGATAAAAATGTGGTGATCTGAAGGGGCACCTGCACCCCAATGTTTATAGCAGCAATGTCCACAATAGCCAAACTATGGAAAGAGCCCAGATGTCCATCGACAGATGAATGGATAAAGAAGATGTAGTATATATATACAATGGAATATTACTCAGCCATCAAAAAATGAAATCTTGCCATTTACAATGATGTGAATGGAACTAGAGGGTATTATGCTAAGCAAAATAAGTCAATCAGAGAAAGACAATTATCATGTGATTTCACTCATATGTGGAATTTAAGAAACAAAACAGAGGAGCGTAGGGGAAGGGAGGGAAAAATAAAACAAGATGAAACCAGAGAGGGAGACAAACCATAAGAGACTCTTAATCATAGGAAACAAACTGAGGGTTGCTGGGGGTGGGGGGTTGAGGATGGCGTAACTGGGTGATGGACACTAAGGATGGCACTAAGGGTGTATTTATTATAAGACTGATGAATCACTGAACTCTACCTCTGAAACTAATAATACACTCTATGTTAATTAATTTAACTTAAATAAATAAAAAGAAAGAAAAATGCTGTCATCCAAAATATAGTTTTCTGGGATTTGCCCCTTTTACTCAACACTGTGTTGCCCAGTTTCATTCATGTTGTTGTATATAATGATTGTTGATTTTCAGTACCACATATCATTCTATTGTATGAATATATTGCAATTTACTCTCCTGTTGATAAATAGTTGTTTCCAGCCTTTTAAAAAATTATAAACATCATTGCTATAAAAATTCTTATGCCTCCTGGTGACACATGCAAAGTGTTTCTCTTGGTTGTACACGTAGGAGTAGGATTGCTGTGTTGGGGAGTATACAAATATTCAACTTTGTGAGGTATTTAATACCAAATAGTTTTCAATTCTCACACAGTTTACAAGAATTCTACTTATTGTCCATATTTGGTACTATTACATGTAAATTTCGCCAATCTAGTGGGGGTAAAATGTTATATATCTGCTTTTTACAGATGGAAGAAGGAGTCATCTTTACTTAAAGCTCTTTATTTTTTTATTTTTTTATTTTTTTAAGATTTTATTTGTTTATTGACAGAGAGAGACACAGTGAGAGAGGGAACACAAGCAGGGGGAGTGGGAGAGGGAGAAGCGGGCTTCCTGCCGAGCAGGGAGCTCGATGTGGGGTTTGATACGGGGCTCGATACGAAGACCCTGGGATCATGACCCGAGCCGAAGGCAGACGCTTAACGACTGAGCCACCCAGGCGCCCCTACTTAAAGCTTTTTAAACTTCCTCTTCCTTTCTATATTAAAAGCTTGGAGCCTCATTTGACATTACTGTGCCTGGGAGTTCATTTGAGAGAAAGCATTTATTTGTGAGATAGTTTCTGTTAATGGTATAGAAACTGAGATGGGATGGAGGCTGCTAACTGGGTAGTTTGCATGTTGCTTTTAAGTTGACCTTGCATACACAAACTAAAATTTCTTGTTAATACTCCACAGAAATGGAAATTACATTCTTGAATATTGGCCCATCACAGATTAATCTGATCTTGAGTTCACACCTATCTGCAAAACTATTTTAAATAAAACCTTTCTTCAATCTGTTCATCTGGAATATTTCCACAGAATCAAGGTTAGGAAAGATATCTTTGTGTATTTCTTTTTAAAAAAGATTTTATTTATTTATTTGGCAGAGAGAGAGATAGCTAGAGCAGGAACACAAGCAAGGGGGAGTGGGAGAGGGAGAAGCAGGCTTCCTGCTGAGCAGGGAGCCCGATGTGGGGCTCGATCCCAGGACCCTGGGATCATGACCTGAGCCGAAGGCAGACAGTTAACCACTGAGCCACCCAGGCTCTTCTCTTTGTGTATTTCTTTGTATTTTAATTGTACCAAAGAGATCCAACTTACCTTCTTTTGATGTGGTTACATTTACATGACATAACACAAATTAATCTCTCAAAGGAATTTTAAAACTCCAAATGATCATCTTACTACTGTTACCCACTGAGCTGACCTACACATGTCAGCCAGGGAAATAAGTCCAAACAGATGGTGCTGCTACACTGTGCCCTAAAATGTGCTTTTTTTTTTTAATTGAAAAAACCATCTGGTATATAAACAATTTTCATCAATAACTAAAAACATATGGAGTTGAAAAAAGAGAATTCAAGACAAATAGCAATATATGTATATATATATATATTTTTTAAGATTTTATTTATTTATTTGACAGAGAGACTCCGCGAGAGCAGGAACACAGGCAGGGGGAGTGGGAGAGGGAGAAGCAGGCTTCCCGAGGCGCAGGGAGCCTGATGCGGGACTCGATCCCAGGACCCTGGGATCATGACCTGAGCCAAAGGCAGATGCTTAACGACTGAGCCACCCAGGTGCCCCAATATATGTATATTTTAAAGAAGAACTTTTATAGCCCCTTGTGTTTATTGTCTTTAGAAACAAATACCAGTTTTGTCATTTGTCTATTTTTTTCCTTGCCTTTGAATAAAAGATTTTTGAAGGAAGGGACTGTGTCTTTGTTTTATGTTTCTTATGTTTCTTTATTATATTGTTAAATATAGTGTCATATCTCGAAGGGGAACTCAGAATATTAATAGAGTGCAAAAGTCCCCACTGTACCATTAATATTTGTTGACTAACAAAATGACTGAGTGAATATTCATGACCAAACCATAAGAAAGCTGCAGTTACTTTCTTTCCTATGGTACAGTAGCTATTATTGGAAATAATCATTCATCCGGGTGAATACATTTATGCCAGGTGAGTGTTTTTCAACCTTATTTATATAGCTAACGCTGTATTCAGTCAAGTTGCTGTCAGCCATTGGTTTCTTTTAAAACCAAGTGTTAAGCTTCATTTCCTCATTCCCATGATGCCAGATACTCACTTTCTGTATTGATCAAGGAACATCAGGTTCTGCTGAAGTAAGACTGACTTCCTGCCAAAGCTCCCTCTAAGTGAGAGCTTTTTCTTTGTATTATGCTGTGTACATGAGCTTTTTGCTGTTGTTGTTGTTGTTTGCTTTTGTTATTTTTTAAGTGGTGATCTATAAGATGGGGCAAATCTAGAGGTAAGTCTTTACTTCTCACATGGATTGCTACGTCCTCCCTGTAATAGGCAGCCTCCAAGATGGGCCTCCGTGATTCCTGCTTTCTGGTGTTCACACCCTTGTATATTCTCCTCCCACGTTCTATGTGGGTTGCTCTGTATAACCAACAGAATGTGGTAGAAGTAGTGGTGGGCAATTATAAGATTAGGTTAGAAAAGACTTTAAGAACCCAGGGACCACAGGCTAAATTAGAACCTCAGATAGTTCTTTAAGGCACTTTTTCTGAGACTGGGAAGTACCAACCCAGATCCTGAGCCAAAAAGGCCCAAGTCTTTCTTGGACCTAGAAAAGTAAGAGACAGAAAAATTTACATAGGTAAATAGAAGTAAGTTGGAATTTCACTAAAAGATAGTGGGAAAAAAGGAGAGCACCTAATGAAAAGAAATGAAAAACTCACAGAGGCTACCACATGGTTGAACCTTAAAAACATACAAAGTGAAAGAAGCCAGTTACAAAAGACCAGATATTGTATGATTCTATTTGTATGTAATGTCCAGAATAGGCAAATCTATAGACACAGATGGAGAGTTGCCTAGAGCTGCAGGGGTGGGGGTGCGGGGAGCTTGGGGTGTGATAGCTTGGTTCAGGGTTTCTTTTAGAAGTAATGAAAATGTTTTAACATTGATTGTGGCAATAACTGCAAAACTCTGTAAATATACTAAAGCCATTCAACTGTATACTTTGAATGGGTCAATCATATGGTATATGAATTATATCTAAATAAAGCTGTTTAAAAAAGGACTACAGCTTCTGTCTTGGGCTTTCTATCTCTTCTGTCACTTCTATCACCCTGGAGGAAGCCAGCTGCCATGGCTTGAGGACACTTAGACCACCCACTCATGGAAAGGCTTATGTGGCAAGGAAATCTATGAATGATATTTACTAGTTAATTTGCAGTTTCCTATTATGAGTGATATTAGGCATATTTAATATATTTATTTTTTAAAGATTTATTTATTTATTTGAGAGAGAGAGAGAGAGAGCAAGCAGGGAGAGGGGCAGAAGGAGAGGGAGAGAGAGAATCCTCAAGCAGACTCCTCACTGAATGTGGAGCTGGTCGTGGGGCTTGATCCCAAGACCCCGAGTTCATGACCTGAGCTGAAATCAAGAGTCGGCCGCTTAACCGACTGAGCCATCCAGGCGCCCCATAGCATATTTAACATGTTTAAAGGCATTTGTAGGAGGATAACAAGAGATATAAGCATGAACTCCATATTCGATGACATTAGGAGACGTTTTTAACTCCAGGTTATAGTACGCGAGGGCTAAAAGTGGATGGGGAAGTGACGAAATGACTTAAGAAGTCAGTGAATGGTAAAACCTAGGAACTGCCGAGGAAGAAGACACCAGTAACAAGCAAACAGATTTGTCCCATGGAACCTGAGAAAACCACAGGAATTGGAGGGGTGAAGAATATATGCAGGCACACCTCAGAGATATTGTGGGTTTGGTTCCAGACTGCTGCATTAAGTAAGTATCCCAATACTTTCTTAACCAGTGCCTGTAAAAGTTATGTGTATCCTATACTGTAAGTGTGCAATAGCATTTGTCTAAAAAAACAATGTACATACCTTAATTAAAAATACTTGATTGCTAAAAAATGCTAAGCATCATCTGAGCTTTCAGTAAGTCATGATCACTGATTACTGATCACCGTAACAAATTTAATAAGGAACAAGTTTGAAATATTGCAAGAATTACCAAAATGTGACACAGAGAGGTGAAGTGAAATTTTTCCAAATGCTACTGGAAAAATGGTGCCGATAACTTGGCTCAACACAGGGTTGCCACAAACCTTTGATTTGTAAAAAAACACAGTATCTGCGAAGTACAATAAAGCAAAGTGCAATAAATCTGGCCTCTATCTGATACTCACCCCCCCTTCTCACCCCAAGGAGTCAAATGTTTCCTTTCCCTCACCAGGCAGAAGGAAGTCACCTTCTCTGGAAAAACTGAATTAGGAAAGCTCTGGACTTTGGTATCAGGCTCTGAGGACTGGGTATGAAAACAAGGGTATGGGCGCCTGGGTGGCTCAGTTGGTTAAGCCACTGCCTTCGGCTCAGGTCATGATCCTGGAGTCCCGGGATCGAGTCCCACATCGGGCTCCCTGCTCAGCGGGGAGTCTGCTTCTCCCTCTGACCCTCTTCCTTCTCATGCTCTCTGTCTCTCATTCTCTCTCTCCCAAATAAATAAATAAAATCTTAAAAAAAAAAAAAAGAAAACAAGGGTATGATATGAAGACATAGAAGTCTGTATCCTAAACAGGACATTCTGCTCTTTTCCCTACCCAACTCCAGAAAGCTTGCAGCCAGACTGTTGTGATCTCCAGGGAGGAAATAGGAGGATTTTTCTCTGGAAAATTGAACCGATACAGAGAAAATATATATACCAAGAATTCCTAATTAGAAAAAAAACCCAGCTTCATAGTATAATAGATTTCATAACATATCCGGGGTATAACCACTTTTCCCCACCTTCACTTACCACCATCCTGGGGCTTGCTACTACCATTCCTTACTTAGACTCTTGCAGCATTTTCCTATCTGCTCACCTACTTTCCTACCTTTAACCCTAGAGCAAATTTTCATCCTAGTAGTCAGAAGAAATTTTTTTATAATGGATGTCAGATCATGCCACTTTTCTATTCAAAACCTTTTAGTGATTACAGGTCTCAATCAGAATAAAAACCAAAGTTCTTACCATGGCTTACAGGTCATACACGATCTGTCTTCTCTGCCTTCTGCCTCTCTAACCTTATGTTCTTCTAGTCTCCATTTTGTTTACTCTATGCCTGCCATATTGGCATCCCTAAAAATATGGGCTCTTTCCCATTTCAGGGCCTTTGTATTTGCTCTTTTCTCTACCCAGAACCCTCTTTCCCCAGACATTCTCTTGGCTAGCCCATTCACTTCCTTTGGGTCTTGCTCAAAAGTAATCTTAACAGGGGGCACCTGGGTGGCTCAGTGGGTTAAGCGTCTGCCTTCGGCTTAGGTCATGATCCCAGAGTCCTGGGATTGAGCCCTGCATTGGGCTCCCTTCTCAGTGGGGAGCCTGCTTCTCTATCTCCCTCTACCCCTCCCCCTGCTGTGCTCTCCCTCATTCTGTCAAATAAATAAATAAAATATTTTTAAAAAAGTAATCTTAACAGAGAGCCTTCCCTGATCACCCTATATTAAATAGCATCCTTCTTACCATCATCTTAACTTGCTTTATTTTCATCATAGCATGTAATTACAGATGTTATTTATTTATTTGCTTAGTTGTTTATTGTATATCTACCTTGACTAAAATGTAAGCTGTTACCAGCAAAGACTTTGTCTGTTTGTGCTCACTGCCATATCTTCAGCACCTGGTACACAATAGATACATAATGAAAATTTGTTGGCTGAATGAATCAATCAATAAATCACTCAAAAGTGATGATAATATGCCTTTTCTCTTTTGATTTGTTAATATGGTTAGTTATTACAATAAATTCCCTGATGTTGAACTATTCTTGCATTCCTGATGTGATCCTATTTAGTCTGGTGTTTAATTTTTAAAAAATGCTTCTGAATTTTATTTGCTAGTATTTTAGTTAATATTTTCTCAGTAGCTATTTAAAAACTGTAGCTTTGTCAGATTTTGTTCTTGTATTTACTTTGGATTGAAACAAATACATGTCTTTTTTTTCCCCCCTCAAGGCAGCCTAGATTTATTTTGTAAGCAGAAGAGAAGAGTTTGCTCTAATTTTTGGAACCAGGATTATTTCAGCCCATATTTTTCTCCACTGTCTGAGGCTGAGGTTCCTCTCAACTTTTTTTTTTTTAAGATTTTATTTATTTATTGAGAGGGAGAGAGCGCATGAGCAGGGAGAGGGGCAGAGGAGGAGAGGAGGAGAGAGAGGGAAAGGGAGAGAATCTCAAGCAGACTCCATGTGGAGCCCAACACGGGGCTGGATCTCACAACCCTCAGGTCATGACCTGAGCCAAAACCAAGAGTTGGACACTAAACGGACTGAGCAATCCAGGCACCCCTGAGGTTCCTCTCAACTTAAGTCACATTTCCTGATCGTGTCCATCAAAGATAGTGAAAAATTCCCTGAAAAGAAGTTTATCTCTGTCAGAAGATTCTGGCCTTTCCATTTGCTTGGTTAGAAATAGTCTTCTAGCTAACTGCTAAATATAGAGAACAAACTGGTGGCTACTAGAGGGTAGCTGGTGGGTGGGGTGAGGGATGGGTGAAATAGATGAAGGGGATGAAGAGTACACTTACTGTGATGAGCACTGAATATAGAGTTGTTGAATCACTATGTTGTACACCTGAAATTAATATAACACTGTAAGTTAATTATACTGGAAATTAAAAAAAAAAAAAAGGAAATAGTCTTTCCATGACCTTAGGTTTCCTCTCATTACAATCTTTCTCTGGGATAAAGTTTCTGGGAGAGGAGCCTCTGGTTTGAGGTCTGACCCTCTCTTAAACAGAGTGTTGACTATAATTTAACTTTTTTTTAAAGATTTTATTTAAAGAGAGAGAGCATGTGTGCATGAGTGGGGGAAGGGGCAGAGGGAGAGGCAGGGAATATTAAGCCAACTCTGTGCTGAGCGCAGAGCCCTATGAGGGGGTTCGATCTCACGACCCTGGGATCATGACCTGTGTAGAAACCAAGAGTCAAATGCCCAATTGACTGAGCCACCCAGGTGCCCCGACCATAATTTAACTTTTTAAAAAAAATTTATTTGTTTATTTTAGAGAGTGAGAGAGAAAGAGAGAGAGAGAGTGGAGGGGTAGGGTGGGAGGGGCAAAGGAAGAGGAAGAGAGAAACTCAAGCAGACTCTGCGCTGAGTGCAGAGCCCAACGTGGGGCTTGATCTCACATCCTGAGATCCCAACCTGAGCCGAAACCAAGAGTCAGATGCTTAACCTACTGTGCCACCCAGGTGCCCCAATAATTTAACTCTTAATTGATGACTCAGGATAATTATTAGGAATATCAGTTCCATGTTCTGCACAGTGATACCCTCATTGGTGATACAGTAGGTATGTGTGTTTGTTGTGACCTAAAAGATACCCAGACTTGCTGTGCATTTTAAATTTCGTCTGTATTCTAATTTTTGCTGTTCCTTCTTGACTTTTCTCTCAGAAATCAGCATGTTTATTTGTTCCTTACCAGCTCGCATGGGTTTTAAAAATAACACACTTGTTAAAATTGTGCCTAAGATAAAAGTCAATAGGCCTTGAGCCTGAGGAAATTCCTTCTGGCAAAATGAAAGACATTAAAAAGTTTTGACATCTTTTTTGGCTGTTCAGGTTTTTCCTTCATACTAACTATTCTATTCTAGATTATTATAATATTAGATAGGAAGAAGATAAGAAAGGCACTATAGAGTTGCCTGGGTTCAAATCATGGCTAGCTCTGGGCTTTTGGGCAAGAACTGTAACTTTTCTAAGCCTCAGCAAAATGGGGAGAATAATTATATTTACCTCATATGGCTGTTGTATGGCCATAAGTGGTTTAATACATGTAAAACACTTAGAATGATGCCTAGAAAAAAAATGGTAAATACTCAATTTTAACTTTTATTATTATTACTATATTCCCAGAGTGGCTTTGCCTGATGTTCTTCTTCAAGTGCCTGATGAACATAGATGAAGATGGTCAAGGCCCTGTTGAAATCTCTTTGTATCTTAAATTTGGTATTATCATTTTACAGTATTAACAGTATCCTTATCACATTACCATTACCCCTCTATAAATCTCCGCTCAGCTAAGCCAATCTAATTATTTCTCCTAATACATCATGCACATTTGTAACTTTCCCACATAGGGGGATGTACTCTCTTCCAGTTTATCTCCAAATGCTACCCATTCTTTGAATTTTTCATGGAATCTATCCTGGATACATCATTCTTTCTCTCTTGAGACTTTGTAACTAAACCTCTCAAGTAAGTATATAGAAGGATGCAAATAAATGAAAATGATGTTATTGAAGAATTATCTTCAATTCTGTATGTGTGCTTGTGTGAAATAATGTACAAACTCTGACATCTTAACTCTTAAGGGTACACGGTGACATGCTGCACAATTTATAGTTACTGTACTGAGACCCCATCACCGAGAACTGCTAATCTAGACTAATCATCTGGTTCTTGTCTTAGGTCAGAGCTCTTGTGTTGTTAACTCATACTATATTGTTATTATTATTTTAAAGATTTTATTTATTTATTTGACAGAGAGATACACAGCGAGAGAGGGAACACAAGAAGAGGGAGTGGGAGAGGGAGAAGCAGGCTTCCTGCTGAGCAGGGAGCCCGATGTAGGGCTCTATCCCAGGACCCTGGGACCATGACCTGAGCCAGCGGCAGACGGTTAACCATCTGAGTTACTCAGGCGCCCCTGTATTATTTTTTCTAATATATTAATTTTATATAATTTTTAAATGTATCACAAGATTGGAAAGTGTTATTGAGAGTTTTACAGCTATGTAACTCAATCCCAACCAGAAGAGAAATTTCTTTGCATCAAGTAGATAATCAATAAATGTTTGTAAATGAAGGAATTAAAAGATAAACTGGTGATGGGGAAATAATATAACAAATAGTTTCCAGATAATTATAGTGGAAATTTAACAGATCTATTAAGGAAAAAAAGGAATCTTCCTATTATTAAACTTGCTGCACTCTAGTGTTCCTACAGTGTTTTATACACATTTTTTTAATTGCACTTACAATGTTGGATTATAATTTATCTTTAAAAATAACTGTCTCCTTTGCTAAACTGTGAACAATTAGAGCACAGCATCTGAATCTTATTCCTTCTTATAATCTTGGGACACATAGTAGGCATCCAGTTAATGTGTGGAAAGAATAAATGACAGTTGATTTGGGGATTAAAATATTATTTTTATTCCTTGCTAAAAAGGATATATCTCCTTACTCCTTTGTTCTTGAATAGATTTTAACTCAAGTTTCCTTCTAATCCATCTATAGTAGAAGCAATGGGTAAGGCTGGTTGATCATTTTAGGCTAAGAGGTACAGATGACTATAGTTTGGTAGGTAACTATGCTCTGAGGTCTAGTCACCAGTTAATACTAATCTGATTCACTTGGAGAGTGTTATTGAAAGCTTTACAGCTATATAACTCAATCCCAACCAGTTGAGAAAATTCTTTGTCTACATCAAACAGGCGATCAATAAATATTTATAAATGAAGGATTTAATAACATGGTGGTAATAAAGAGATATTATGGGACACCTGGGTGGCTCAGTTGGTTAAGTGTCCAACTCTAGATCCCAGCTCAGGTCTTGATCTCAGGGTTGTGAGTTCAAGCCCCAAATTGGGCTCCATACTGGGTGTGGAGCCTACTTAAGACAAAACAAAACAGGGGCGCCTGGGTGGCTCAGTTGGTTAAGCAACTGCCTTCGGCTCAGGTCATGATCCTGGAGTCCTGGGATTGAGTCCCGCATCGGGCTCCCTGCTCAGCAGGGAGCCTGCTTCTCCCTCTGACCCTCCCCCCTCTCATGTGCTCTCTGTCTCTCTCATTCTCTCTCTCTCAAATAAATAAATAAATCTTTAAAAAAAAAAAGACAAAACAAAACAAAAAGAGATATTACTCTGCTCTGTCACTGATAGACAAGATAATTAGAAGGCCATTACATCAATCTGAGCATGAGGGCATAAGAATCTAATGAAAAGTACTTTTTTATTACTTTGGTTTTGTTTTCTAATCTTAAAGTAATACTTTGATTTGCAACAAGAATTCCAAAATGATTCAATGGGGAAAAGAAGAGTCTTTTCAACAAATGGTGCTGGAAAAACTGGATAGCCACATGCAAACAAACAAACAAATCAAAGTTGGATCCCTACCTCACACCATAGGCAAAAACTAATTCAAAATGGATCAAAGAGGGGCACCTGGGTGGTGCAGTCGTTAAGCATCCAACTCCTGGTTTTGGCTCAGGTCGTGATCTCAGGGTGGTGAGATCGAGCCCCAGGTCAGACTCCATGCTGAGTGCAGAGTCTGCTTAAAGACTCTCTCTCCCTCTCCTTCTGCCCCTCCCCCCGTTCTTTCTCTCTCTCACAAAAAAATTAATAAATCTTTTAAAAAAATGGACAAAGAACTTGAATAGACATTTCTCCAAAGGATATATACAAATGGGCAACAAGAACATGACAGGATGCTCAACATCATTAGTCATTAGGGAAATGTGAATCAAAATCAAAATGAGATATTACTTCACATTCACTGGGGTGATCAGTAAACAACAACAACAGCAAATTAAAAAGGAGGTGGCACCTGGACTGGCTCAGTAGGAAGAGTGTGCAACTCTTGATCTTGGGGTCATGAGTTTGAGCCCCATGTTGGGTATAGAGATTACTTAAATGAATAAAAAAAGAATTTAAAACAACAGTAACAGAAAATAACAAGTGTTAATGAAGATGTGAAGAAATTGGAACTCTCCTATGTTGCTGATGGGAATGTAAGTGGGTGAAGCTTACTGTGGAAAACAGTTTGGCAAGAAGTTAAATATAGAATTACATATGATCTGGTAATTCTACTCCCGGATATATATCCAAAAGAACAGAAAACAAATGTTCAAACAAAGAATTGTACATGAATGTTCAAAGCAGCCAAAAGGTAGAAACAACCCAAATGTCCACCAACAGATGAATTGATAAACAAAATATAACCATATGAAATATGACTCAGTCATAAAAAGGAATAAAATACTAATATATGCTACAACATGGATGAAGCTTAATAACACTATGCTAAGTGAAAGAAGCTAAGCACAAAAGGCCAAATATTGTAAGATTCTATGTATATGAACTATCTAAAATAGGCAAATCTGGATACTGAGGCAAGTCAGTCTCTATGGCCCAATAGAGACAGAAAGCAGATTAGTGGTTGCCAGGGACTAAGGGAAGGAGGGAATAGGAAATGACTGCTTGGGACCCCTGGGTGGCTCAGTCGGTTGAGGGTCTAACTGTTGGCTTTGGCTTGGTCGTGATTACGGGGTCGTGGGATTGAGCCCCATGTTGGGCTCTGCTCTCAGTGTGGAGTCTGCTCATGCTCTCTCTCTCAAGTAAATAAATATTATTTTAAAAAAGGAAATGAGGGGCGCCTGGGTGGCTCAGTCAGTTAAGCATCTGCCTTCAGCTCAGGTCGTGATCCCAGGGTCCTGGGATAGAGTACCGCATCGGGCTCCCTGCTAAGCGGGGAGCCTGTTTCTCTCTCTCCCTCTAACCCCCACTCGTGCTTGCTCTCTCTCTAGTGCTCTCTTTCTCTCTCTCTAATAAATAAATAAAATATATAAAAAAAGGAAATGACTGCTTAATGGGTACAAGATTTTTGTTAGTGATGATGAAAAAGTTCTGAAATTGGATGATGTTGATTGTTGCACAACATCATAAATGTACTTAATACCATTGAATTGTATACTTTTTTTTAAAAAGATTTTATTTATTTGTCAGAGAAAGAGAGCGAGAGAGAGCACAAGCGGGGGGAGTGGCCGGCAGAGAGAGAAGCAGGCTCCCCGTGGAGCAGGGAGCCTGATGCAGGACTCGATCCCAGGACCCCAGGATCATGACCCGAGCCGAAGGCAGACGCTTAACTGACTAAGCCACGCAGGCATCCCTGAGTTGTATACTTTAAAAGGTTAAGTGGTAAATTGCATGTTATATATATTTTACCACAATAAGAAAAAGTAACACCTTACCCTTTGACCCAGGAATTTCAATTTTAGGAATCCACCCAGAGGAAATAATGAGGTAGATATAAAGATACAGTAAAAAAAATGCCCAGTCGAGATAGTCCAGAAGTAGAGAGTTGACCTAGTAAATTATGATATCTCCATAAAATGGAATACTGTGAAGTTATCAAAAATAATATTGGGTAATACTTTATGTACCTAGGGGAATGTTCTGGATAATATGTCTAACAACAGAAACACAAATCACAGAACAGATATAATAATCATCTTTTTTTTTTTTTTAAGATTTTGTTTATTTGAGAGAGAGAGAGAGTGGGGAGGGGCAGAGGGGCAGGGAGAGGGACAAGCAGACTCCACGCAGAGCCTGGCATGGGGCTGGATATGGGGCTCAATCCCAGGACCCTAAGATCATGACCTGAATTGAAACCAGGAGTCGGACGTTTAACCACCTGAGCCATCCAGGTGCCCCTATAATGATCATCTTTTCAACAAGACAAAAAAACACAGCAAAGGGTCTAGAAGGACATACACAAAAAGGTTAGCCATGGTTATTTTTGGCTGCTGAGGTTATAGGTGAATTTTCATAGTGTTCCTTTAATTCCATGTGTATTTTCTAGGTTTTGTACTTTAAAAACAAGTTACTTTTGTAACTTGAAAAGAATACACAATGAATATATTTACAGCAAGGAAACTATCCCAGGATCATCATAAAAATCTAGAAAAATAATATTTAAGGAGGCAAATAAAAAGCACCTAGCATCCAACTACTTAATGAGAAATACTGTAATTGTTTGGCATGTTTTCTTTCATATGTATTAGTGCTTACACCTGCACTCACTTTGTGTGTGTGTGTGTGTGTGAATTAGTAAATTGTATATAGAATATATTAATTAGTTCAGTTACTATACATTAATCATTATAAATTAATATTCAATATAAAAGGACTGCATGACCATTATAAACGTGGATGAAGAGCAACAGTCCTTCTTCCTTTATAAAAGGCTACTGGTCCCACAGTCCTTCCCAAGACCACTTTCAACAAGTAACTACTAATACTGATATCGTTTCAGAAAGTTTTGATCATAAACAAATATCATACACTCACATACATGTATGTGTATATATATATGTATACTTCGTTTTACTTAAATTGGATCATAATACTTAAACTGTTCTGAAATGTAGATTATTTAATAATACATCTTAGAAATATTTCCATATTGTTACATACAAATCTATCTTACTCTCTTTAGTAGTGTCGGGAGTTTCACATAGTAAGAATTTACCATAATATATTTAACCAGTCTCATAATGATGGACATTACATTATTTCCAAGATTTTTCTAGTGCCTATGAAAACAGTGGTAAGAGAGCCCATCTGCTCATCTACCTCTGCATGCTTGTCATAGTATTTCTCTAGATGCAAATGACATTTTTGAAATTTTTAAAAAAGATTTCATTTATTTATTTGACAGAGAGAGAGAGAGAGAGCACAAGCAGGGGGAGCAGCAGAGGGAGAGGGAGAAGCAGGCTCTCTGCTGAGCAGGGAGCCAGATGTGGGGCTCGATCCCAGGGCCCCGGGATCGTGACCTGAGCCAAAGGGAGACGCTTAACCGACTGGGCCACCCAGGCGCCCACATATGACATTTTAAAGGAAGAAATGATAAGGCTTAGTGACAGGTTGGTCAGAAGCTTGATTTGATCAATTCAACCAAGAGTTGAATTGGGCATCAATTCCTACTAACCAAATTTACAAAACTGAATTATAAACCAGGGCCACTACATTAAATTATACAGAGGTGTATCTGTTTGAAAATAGAAGTTCATTGTCCAGAGCACCCCTTTTCTTGGTTACAAATCATCCAATAACCGGAAAATCGCTTCAAGAATTGGATATTTTTAAATAAGGTTAAATGAACTAAGGGATTTTTTTCCCAAGCTGTGAAGGATTTGAGTCATGCTTCTTCACTGAACTCTCTACCTGTCACACAGATTGCAAGGCTCACACCCTCTGGTTCTCTTAGACAGTGCTGGAGGCATGTTGGTGTATTCTTACTTATCTGCTCCACTTTTTAAAACAACTCTGTAATGAACTTGCCCTTATTACTTGTGATATCAATTTTCATCATTTTGAGTTCCATCTTATTTTGCACTCGTAGTCCTGGTCCACTGGTTTGTTTCTTTAGATGAAGTTCTGTGCAGTGTTCATACCAGACTGCTCTTTTCCTTTCCCGAGTTCTTTCAGCTTCCAGAAGGGCTGAGGGAGGATGAAGAGCAACAGTCCTTCTTCCTTTTCTCCTTTGTAATCGGTTCTTCATCCACTTCACCCCAAATGGAGAAATCAGTTAAGTAGAACCATCAGGCTTCCCACCCTCTAAGTGGTGACTTGGAGAAGGAAAAGTAGTTTTAGCTTCTAGGGGCTCTCGGCCCAAATTTCTAGAAGAATGGTAGTGGTGGGGGTGGCTATTTCAGTCATGGGTGATTTCTCCAAGGCTAATCCCATAAATATTAAACGCCAATTTTGTGGTGGTAAATGCCACCAAATTGGTTTGCTTTTAAAACTACACATAACCCTGGCAAATATAATTTCAGCTCCTTCTCACACTGTGGTATCCTTTTACTTACACCATACTTTGACAGAGGAAGAATGGAACAAGCTTCATTTTGATTCATGAATGTTGTTTTTATTCTAAATGCCCCATGTGAGGGGAATGCAAATGGACACAAGATATATGCAAATTCACTTGCATACCCAGAGAAGGCAAATGAGGCTTCGTTCTTAGATTCCTTGATCAGGCTCCCTGGGTGAGAAGGCTAAGGAAAGAGGTGTCTGTAACTGAATTACAGAGAACGTCATGTTTGAGAAGGGAGAGGAGAGATGTTGGCTGCCATACAGCTCCCAGCATTCCAGAACCTGCATATGAAAGTGAGCGCAGCTGCCAAGCCAAGGGAAGGAGCTCAATGAAAGAACGGCCTTCACTGGCATGAGGGCGCCCAGGGCACAGAATGCACACAGCAGGATAAAATGGACTCTCCCACTTTTCTGCTTTAGGTCTTGACCCCAAATCCCTGCATGAGTTTTTAAACCACTGTCCCTTCCTGCTTCCTCTCTCTCTTTTACAACCCAGGCAGGACTAGGGTGTGGTGAGGAAGGCACAAAATTTAAGGGGAGCCCAAAACCCCCAGCAATCAAAATAAATAATGTTTTAATGTAATGGTCTTTAAAAATTCAAAATCGGTGCAAAAAATCCACGATGAATAAAATGTCAACATTTTAAGTAAAGACAGAATTCTATCTTGCCGAGTTCTGCCTATCCTGCCTCAGTCACTTCACCCTGAACCGGACCCTGGTTCCAATAAAACTTTATTTGCAAAGCTGGTGGCTGGCTGTAGTTTGCCAGTTTGATTTTTTAAACCACTGCATTACAATATTATTTATTGGATCGCTGAGTTTTGGGGGACACCTCTTAAATTTGGTGCCCAAGGGGAGTGTGTCACTCAGCTTATCCTAGCTCTGGCTCTGTTTCAGCCCCTCCTTTTTGCTTTTTTAACCTTGTAATGATTCTGTTTGTGAACGAGCTCCCTTCCGAAATTGGCTTGATATGAGAACTGGAAATATGCAGGAGGTACTGGTTTTTGCAAAAAGCTTTTCCCATCCTGTCTTCTTTTTTGCCTTCTTTCTCTGAGATCAGTTCTCTGGGAGAACATTCTTAATTGTCCTTTCCTGTCCTCTTGCGGCTTTTCTTTTCTTTTCCAGGCAGTGGTTCCTAAATTTCTCGATCCCAGCTACGTTCTGTCATCGTTGTCTCCAAAAGCACCTCAATTCCTGTACTGATTCTAGACAGCTAGAAGAGAGGGTAATTCGCTCTGCTTGCGATAGAGGTTCTTATGCCTGATTCATGTCCATGCACAGGGTGGGCTACGGTGGCTAAGGAAAAATAGACGTGTTTACACCACGACAGAGACACGTCAAAATGCCCCCCGAGGTACTTAACTCCTGTGCTGTGTTTATAAAAAAGAATTTATTAATATTCTTTACTCTGGGTTACCTTAGCATTTACATTCTGTTCTAGGTTTGCATTACAGTGGAGTAATACCACATGTTTTTTTAAACTATGTACATTCAACTCTCCAGAACCGCAGAGAGGGAGGAAAGGAGAGAGATTCAAAGTTTTGAAGGGAACATTCCCCTGACTGAGGATACATCCCAGAGTAAGCATGAGAAGGGAGACGTGAACCTGTTGTGTCTTTATAAAACTATGTCTGTAGAACCATCCTTTAGGAGCAGGTTTCAGGAATTTTGGAGTAATCTGTCTAGTGTAGTTTTTCGCTCACGTGCTGTTTTAGGAACCAGCCCCCATTAGATGCTATTCCACGGTGTGATAATGATCGTTTGCTATGGTGTCTTGTAAAGGTGTTTTCCAATTGTTTCATGCCTTTGAATTCTCTTCCTTCAACCAAGCTGACCTTCTTTGAAAGCAAATGTGAGCTCACAGTTATCACACAGTGTTGCACTTAATCTTTTCTCCTCAGGGCTGGCAAAGAGCGATAGTTAGGACCCCGGGCGCCAGAAGTAAACTGCCAAGGTTCAAACTCTAGCTCTGCCACTTAGTAGCTGAGTGACCTTGGATGAGCTACTGAGCATCAGCTTTTTTCTCATCCATAAATTGGGGATAACAACACGGGACCACACAGGGTTATTAGGGGGATTATGAAGGAGTGTCTGTAACGTGCTTACCCCAGCACCTGGTATTTAGTAGATGCTCAGTAAATATGAACTCTGATCACAATAGGTCCGCAGTGGCATGGCTGCAGTGTGAGGAGTTGCCACTAAAAATAATGGCTTCTGACTAGGATGGTAAGATCCAGGCAGGCTTCCTTCAAACAGACATCTCGTTAGCGTGTGGTTCCGGTTAGGTAGGAGTTTTTTTCATAATAATGTGTTTGGTACAGGTGCCTGGGTGGCTCAGTTGGTTCAACGTCTGGCTCTTGATCTCAGCTCAGCCTTGATCTTAGGGTCATGAGTTTGGGCTCCGTGTTGGAGCCTACTTAAAATACTACTACTACTGATGATGATGTATTTGGTAAATTTACAGATCTGAACAATTCTTGACTTCTAAGGACCATGAAGAGAATATGATATACTTAGAGCATAATGTTAAGAAATAGACTTAAATAAAGTTTGGGTCCCTTTTTAATTTCCACCAATAGTTATCAGTCCTTTGTTCTTCTTTCTAGGTGTTAATGGGAAATAATCTTCCTCCCACCCTAAATAAGCTTGTTTTGCATGTTTAAAACACCAGTTCTGGTACTGGTGCTCACAGGCTCTAGGAGGTTGACAAAACCCAGAAGAGGAGTTTTTTCCTATTTTCTGGATGGTGCTCAGTCCTCATTCTATCAGATTTCTTGGGGGAAAAGTCCCATCACCTTGCAATTATTTTATTTCTCTAACCTCTTGGCAAAAACTAGCAGGGAAAGATAAAAGAGAATCGTGATGACATTGCGCACATTGCCTTTCCCAATCATGGGTTTCCCTGGTAGTTGGCTTTGCAACCTGAAGCTAAAAATTCCCCCATCTTCTACCACTCTTTTCTAAACACTACTTAATATCATTAAAACTGCTTTCTCTAAACCAGAGGATGGCAAACTGGCCTATAGGCCTACCACCTGTTGTTTTGTTTGTTTGTTTGCAGCTTCAATTTATTTATTTATTTGTTAATTACTTATTTTTTATTATTAACATATAATGTATTATTTGTTTCAGGTGTACAGGTCTGTGATTCATCACTCTTACACAATACACAGCACTCACCATAGCACACACCCTCCCCAGTGTCCATCACCCAGCCACCCCATCCCTCCCACCCCCCTCCACTCCAGCAACCTTCAGTTTGTCCCCTGAGATTAAGAGTCTCTTATGGTTTGTCTCCCTCTCTGGTTTCATCTTGTTTCATTTTTTCCTCTCTTCCCCTATGATCCTCTGCCTTGTTTCTTAAATTCCACATATCACTGAGATCATATGATAATTGTCTTTCTCTGATTGACTTATTTCACTTGGCATAATACCCTCCAGTTCCATCCACGTCGGTGCAAATGGCAAGATTTCATTTTTTTGATGGCTGCATAATATTCCATTGTATATATATATACCACATCTTCTTTATCCATTCATCTGTTGATGGACATTTGGGCTCTTTCCAGAGTTTCCGGCCACCTGTTTTTGTAAATAAAGTTTTATTGGAACACAGTCATGCTCATTTGTGTACCTGTTGTGTGTGGCTGTTTTCCTGCCACAGTGGCAGAGTTGGGTCACTGCAATGAAGATCATATGACCCACAAGCCTAAAACATTCATTGTCTGGCCCTTTAAGAAAAAGGTATGGGGCGCCTGGGTGGCTCAGACGGTTAAGTGTCTGCCTTCGGCTCAGGTCATGATCCCAGGGTCCTGGGATCGAGTCCCGCATCGGGCTCCCTGCTAGGCAGGGAGCCTGCTTCTCCCTCTGCCTCTGCCTCTCTCTCTCTCTCTGACTTTCATGAATAAATAAATAAAACATTTAAAAAAAAAAAAAAAAAAGAAAAAAGAAAAAGGTATGAACCCCCTGCTCTAGAGGATCTAAAGTTTTCAGCTTTGTATTAGTTATCTATTGATGAATCACAAATTACCCTCAAATTTAGTAGCTTAAAACAACATATTTAGTGTTTCACAATTTTTGTGGGTCAAGAATTCAGGAGTGGTTGGGGCTCCTGGGTGGCTCAGTTTGTTAAGCGTCTGCCTTTGGCACAGGTCATGATCTTGGGGTCCTGGGATGGAGCCCCACATTGGGCTCCCTGCTCAGTGGGAAGGCTGCTTCTCCCTCTCTTCCCCACTCGTGCTCTCTCTCGTTATCTCTGTCTCTGTCTCTGTCTCTCTCTCAAATAAATAAAATCTTTAAAAAAAAAGAATTCAGGAGTGGCTTAACTGGTTCATTCTGACTCAGGGTCTCTCATGAGGTTGTAGTCAAGACTTGGTTAGGCCTCCAGTTATTTGAAGGCTTGACCAGAGCTGAGGGATCCACTTCCAAGATGTTTCCCTCACGTGGCTGTCAGTAGAAGGCATTATTTCCTGGCTAGCTGTTGGCAAGAAGTTTCAGTTCCTTGCCACATGGACCTCTCCACGGGACTACTTGAATGTCCTCACAACATAGCAACTAGCTTCCTCTCACCAGGTGATCTGAACAAGAGCGAAGAGGAGGCTGTAACATCTTTTATGATCTAATCTCAGAAGTCACACACCCTTATTTATGCCATACTCTATTTTTTAGAAGGAAGTCACCAAGTTTTGATCCACACGCAAAGAAAGGAGAATTAAGCTTTACCTTTTAAAGAAAAAATGTATCAAAAAATTTATGGACAGATTTTAAAACCACCAAGCTTAATTCCAAACCATTTTTAAGGTTTTTTGTTTTGTTTTTAAGTCCTATGACAGGAGGTGACAAACTTTTTCTGTAAAGGGACAGTTAGTATTTTTGGCTCTGGGCCATATGGTCTCTGTTGCAAATACTCAACTCTGCATCAGGAAAGTAGCCATAGACAATTGGTAAATGAATGGCCATGGCTGGGTTCCAACAAAATTTTATTTACAAAAATAGGAAGGAGTTTGGATTATGCATCACAAAGTAGAGTTTGCCAACCCCTAACCCAGAAGATTCTTTTTCTTTTTCTTATTTCTTATTTATTTTTAAAAAGTAGGCTCCACATCCAACATGGGGCTTGAACTCACAACCCTGAGATTAAGAGTTGCATGCTCTACAGGCACCCTGAAGATTATTTTTCAAGAACACAAATCAAAGGGTTGAGTCTCACATAAGGCATAAAATTTAAAGCCAGAGACATGTGCGTCTTTGACCTTTCCCAAATAGGTCATATGCTCCTCCAGGATAAGACATGCCTTATACTTCTTTTTATTCTCCTTTATCATTTAATAAGGTTCTAGGCATGCAGTTGCTATTTAATTATTAATTGTTATTTATTTTTATTTATTTGTAAAGATTTATTTATTTATTTTAGAGAGAAAGAGAGAGAGAGTAGGGGGAGGGGCAGAGGGAGAGAGTCTTCAAGCAGACTCCCTGCTGAGCGCAGAGCCAGATGAGGGGCTTAATCTCACAACCCATGAGATCGTGACCTGAGCTGAAACCAGGAGTCAGATACTTAACTGACTGAGACACCCAGGTACCCCAATTGTTCATTTTTTTTAAAGATTTATTTATTTATTTGAGAGAGCGAGAATGAGAGAGAGAGAGAGAGCACATGAGAGGGGGGAGGGTTAGAGGGAGAAGCAGGCTCCTCGCTGAGCAGGGAGCCAGATGCGGGACTCGATCCCGGGACTCCAGGATCATGACCTGAGCCGAAGGTAGTCGCCTAACCAACTGAGCCACCCAGGTGCCCCCCCAATTGTTTATTATTTAATGAGTTGATAACATTTCATCATATGAGTATGCTATAATATTGAACCAATTGTTTCTAGTCTTTGTTAGTATGAATAAGCTGCAGTAAGCACATATATAAATATAAATATATATATACATATACATATATACATACACACGTGAGTATATTCTAGGACAGATTCCTAAAAGTATAATAGTCAAAGATCACGTGTGCTCTGTGACAAAAGAGTTTCAAAATAAAGTTAAATTACTTCACATAGTATATGTAACAAAATTTTGGAATAAAAAAGGATATAAAGTGCCTTGAACTTTCTTTACAGACTTGTAGTTGCTGTGTGATTTTTTTTAAAAATTTTATTTATTTATTTAGAAAGAGTGAGCAGGGGAGGGGCAGAGGAAGAGGGAGAGAGAGAATCTCAAGCAGACTCTGTGCTGAGATCATGATCTGAACTGAAATCAAGAATTGGATGCTCAACTGACTGAGCCAGCCAGGCACCCCAAAGAGTCATTCTTGATTAAAAGAATTACTGTGTGTGGGGGGGGCGCCTGGGTGGCTCAGTGGGTTGAACATCCCACTCTTGATTTCAGCTTGGGTCATGGTCTTGGGGTTGGAGATTGAGCCCCTCATCTGGCTCGGTGCTCAGCAAGGAGTTTGCTTGAGATTCTCTGACTCTCCCTCTGCCTTCACCCTGCTTGTGTGCTCTCTCTCTAAAATAAATAAATAAGTCTTAAAAAAAAAGAAAAAGAAGAAGAATTATTGTGGCACAGAGGAAGAAAGGGACAGAAATGTACTAGGTACTTACTAAGTATCAGATTCTTTCCTCATGCTTCCAGTTCAAATAGATGTTATTTTCTCTTTCACAGATGAGGAAATATGCTCAGAGGATATATTGACTTTCTGGTCAAAAAGCTGGTAAGCGGTGCTCAGAATTGATCTGATTGAGGTTTTCCTAACTCCAAAGCTCTTTCTTCTATGTGATGCTGCCTCCCAATGTGCTCAGAATGCATCGATATTCTCAAGATAGAAACATAGAAGATTTCAGGGCGCTGATTTCCCTGCATTGGCTTTGTGACACTAAGGAATTTCAGGAAAATTTTAGGCATTGCTCTGTTTTGCTCTGTCCAAGAAGAAAAGAAGTAGGAGCTGTCCATCAGAAAACAGACTTTGCAGCAGGTGAAAGGAAGCTAGCAGAAGAGCTAGATGGGATAACAAAAATAATTACTTTGACCTAGAGTTGAGAGAAACGGGGTGATTTAATTTAGCCACATTCTCTGGTCATTATGCTAAATAGAGGAGATAAAAAGGAAAGAGAAGGCAAAAGAAAGGATAGGGTTGATGATTAGGGGATAACTAAGAAGAATGAAACTAATTGCTATTTATGGTTCCAACAAGGCAGAAATCAAAACTGAAATTTCTTTGCTGTGCCCTTTTTATGATTTGACTTTAGAGGGGAAAATCTATTTTACTGTATTTCAGTTTCTCCGCCCAATAAATAATAGAAGATAACATTGTGATTCTTTTTTTAAAAAAGATTTTATTTATTTATTTGAGAGAGAGAATGAGAAACAGCATGAGAAGGGAGAGGGTCAGAGGAGGAAGCAGGCTTCCCGCTGAGGTGAGAGCCCGATGTGGGACTCGATCCCAGAACTTCGGGATCATGACCTGAGCAGAAGGCAGTCGCTTAACCAACTGAGCCACCCAGGTGCCCCACAGTGTTGTGATTCTAATAACGACTTTTCTTCCTGTCCTAGCAGAAGCCCCTGGATTGTATTTCTTCCTAATCCATGATTAGCAGGTAGATGAACATACATATTATAATGAAAAAACTAGGGTAAAACTTCACTGATTTGGACTCTAATAATTCAAATGTGTAATAAAAATCACTACCATAGGTTGTGCTGAAATTTACATCACTGGAAATATAGATTTAAAAAAAAAGACAATGAAGTCATTGAAAAAAGAAATGGCGCTATTCAGCTCATGTAAGGGAATTAGCTACCTCTGAGCAATTTAGCACCTAAAAAGTTCATATTTATTACTTCAGTTTGAATTCAGAAGAACAAAAAAAGTTGATTTTATTCAGTAAATAAACTCTTGTTTACATGACATTAAATAACAACTGAATTAATCCCTAAGGGAATACTATACAACCTTCAATCAGTTTTTTGCGAATGTGGAAAGTAAGAGGTTGAAAAGTAATTTTTGGAAGGAAGGATTATGCCAAAAGGAAGTAGAGAATTAGGGTCTGGAAAATTCTTGGAATTGACACGTAAGAGGTTTTTTGGTGACATCCAGAGGTTAGTTTTGGTAGTGTGGTATGAAAGGATGCAAAATTTCAGAGATCTAGAGATGATGAAATAGTAAGGAAATGGAGGCTTCCAGAGACTGTCCATTCCAAATACATCAGAGAAATAAAGAGAAAACAGACGGGAACAATGGGGGAAGGGCAGGAAGTGCAAGTGAAGATTTTTGCGGAAAAGTGGGAGACTTCTGCATGATCGAATGCAGCGAAAGAAGACCATGTTGGAAAGGGGTAGGAGGGAATAGGATTAAAAGGCTGGGTAGAAAAAGAAAAAATTAATAAATCAGGTTTTGCAAGATAAAAACAAAATCTGGTCTTTGAAAGACAGTCTGAGAAAAGGAAAAGACAAGCCACCCACTGGGAAGAACCACTTAAAAAGCACATATCTGAGGGGCACCTGGCTGGCGCCGTCGGTTAAGCGACCGACTCTTCCTTTGGGCTCAGATCATGATCTCGGAGTTGTGAGATCATGCTCCACCATTGTGCTCTGTGCTCAGTGCAGAGTCTGTTTAAGACCCTCTCCTTCTCCCTGTCCCCCTCCCCTCCCCGCAAACTCTCTCTAAAATAAGTAAATAAATCTTAAAAACAAACAAATACATAACTGATAAAGGACTGGTAACCTGAATATGTAAAAGATTCTCTAAACTCAATAATAAGAAAACAAACAATCCAAGAAAGAAAAATAGGCAAAACATTTGGACAGACACTTTACTAAAGAAGACAGACACATGGCAAATAAATACATGAAAAGATGTTTGACATTTTTAATCAATAGGAAAATGCAAATTAAAATAACAATGAGCTATCCCTAAGCACCTGGAAGAGCAGCTTAAATTAATACCGCAGTAATTATAACAACTGATAATGTCAAGTGCTGGTGAGGATGTGGAACAGCTGAACCTCTTACCCATTGTTGGTGGGAATGCAACATGATACAGCCACTTTGGGGAACAGCTTGTTAATTTCCTATAAAGTTAAACTTGCCCTTCACTTTATGAATTAACAGTCCCACTCCTAGTTATTTACCCAAGAGAAATGAAGACTTACACCCACACAAAAACCTTGATGGTAATATTTGTAGCAGCTTTGTCTGTATTTTACAAAAACTGGAAACAAAGCATGGTACACCTATACAATGGAATACTGTTCAGCAATAAAAAGAAACAAACTACTGATACACAGGACAACATAAATCACTCTGAAAAGCATTATGTGCTGTGAAAGGAGCCAGACTGAAAAGTCTACATACTGTATGATTCCATTTATGTGATATTTGGAAAAGGAAAAACTATAGAGACAGAAATCCAATCAGTAGTTGCCAGGTGTCTGAGGCCAGGAAGGGTAGAAGGAGGCACGATGGAACTTTGTAAGGTGGTAGAAATACTGTGTATCTTGATCGTTGTAATGGTTACATGCCTGTATAAGTTTGTCAAAATTCATAGAGCTATACACATTAAAAGGGTAAACTTCACTATATATAAATTATAACTCAATCAACTGAAAAAATTTTTTTAAAGGGCTGGGTAGAGAATATTTCCTTGACAAAAGTAAGAACACTTGAGCATGTAGGTTTTTTCTTGCTTTAAAGTTTTGCATACATGTTTCCTCTACCAAGGCGTCTCCCTTTACCTTATTTCCTGAAGAACTCCTTATTCTCCTTGAGGTTTCAGGAAAGCATGATCTCCCCCTGGAAAGCTTGCCCTGACTCCCCGGGTTAGCTTAATTTTTCCTGCTAGGTGCTCCTAATAGCACTCTTACATCTAATCCCTGCGGCAGGGTGGGTCAGGCTCTATTGTAACTGCATATTGAATGGTCTTTCTCCCCCTTTATGCCGCAAGCTTCATGAGGGCACAAATAGCATCCTTCTTACTTAACTATAGTCTCCTTGCATTGAGCACAGAGCCAAGAAGACTATTTATGGAATGAATGGGGACAAAGCAGAAGGTTTGGAATGGCTCAATGAGAAATTGAATATTAAATTGAGAAGGGATGACAAAATGTGTAAGTTATCCCCCCACCTGCATCCGTGGTCCTGACCTCTAATCTACGTTCCACCAGCATCATGCTTACTGTCCTTGTGATGTCTTCACATGGATGTCCTACTGGTACTTTAGCCCTAATATTTCTAAGCAGGAGTCATTTCCCCCCCTTCCTCAATTTCATTCAAATGGAATTCTTTTCCCAATTACTCTATTTCTGAAAGTAGTATCTCTATTCTTACAGACTTTCAAAGGAGAACCTTAGAATTGCATTTAAGTTTTCCTTCTATTTGCTCTCTTATCTCATTTGATATAAAAATGTGTAATTCCTTCTTTTAAAATGTTTCTCGTTCTCATTGGCTTTTCATTCCCAGTGATGTTCTTACAGAGCCCAATCTGGGCAAGAAAGGCAGGCACCAAACAAGGAAACACATATTCAAATACTTAATTATGACTTGCGATAAGTACATGGAGGAACAGAGTGCTTTTATAGAATTATGAGATGGGAAGGATCTAATCTCTCTAGGTGGCAAAGGGAAACTTCTTTGAGAATATCATTTAAGATCATTACCATTTAAGATCATTTTGGCTAAGAAGAAGGAGAGAGAAGCCTGCAATAGGAAGAATAGAAAGAACACCAAACTGAATTGAAGAAAACAATGTGTCTAGGGTTTGAGGTGGGGAAGAAATTGGTGTTCAGTTATAGCCTGTTTCCAGAGCTGAAAGAAGACGATGGTAGCTGGAAGGCAGTGAGCAATGGGGAAGAGTGGCATAGGGGGGACTTGAGAAGCGCACAGGGACTAGATCATGCTGAGATTTGTAGGCTATGGAGGAGGACTTGGATACTAGTCTTTCTACTGTGAACCCACTGAAGGATTTTAATCAAGGGAATAACATAATTCAAAAAGTAATGCTAAGCAAGAAAATCGTTAAACACGACAGCATCTTTAAGCATCGATTGTAAACAAGATTAACAGTGATATTAAAGCCTAACTTGAGAAGATGTTGAAATGAAAATACTAGATAACAGCAATGAACAAGATGGGAGGGAGGATGATTGGAGATAAAGCTTTCTAAGACTTTTTTTTTTTTTTTCTTATTTGAGAGAGAGAGAACACGGAGGGAGAAGCAGATTCCCTGCTGAGCAGAGAGCTCCATGCGGGGCTCCACCCCAGGACCCTGAGATCGGGACCTGAGCCGGAGGGCAGGCACTTAACTGAGCCACCCAGGCGCCTCACCTAAGGCTCTTGATTATTCAAGGAAGAGAATAGATAAAACTCTCTAATATATATGTTTAAAATGTAAGGATGGGGCGCCTGGGTGGCTCAGTCGTTAAGCGTCTGCCTTCGGCTCAGGTCATGATCCCAGGGTCCTGGGATCGAGCCCCGCATCGGGCTCCCTGCTCGGCCAGGAGCCTGCTTCTCCCTCTCCCACTCCCCCTGCTTGTGTTCCCTCTCTAGCTGTCTCTCTCTCTCTGTCAAATAAATAAAATAAAATCTTTAAAAAAATAAAATAAAATAATAAAATGTA
The DNA here is from genome assembly GCF_002201575.2 of Neomonachus schauinslandi. Classification (NCBI taxonomy): domain Eukaryota; kingdom Metazoa; phylum Chordata; class Mammalia; order Carnivora; family Phocidae; genus Neomonachus; species Neomonachus schauinslandi. Next base: position 30,808,832 of record NC_058409.1, on the reverse strand, counting down.
AGGATAATTACCAAAAGGATAAAAATGTAATATGAAGACTCTAAAACAATGAGGAGGGACCCCAATGAGGGTCTTGATCCCAGGACCCTGGGATCATGACCTGAGCCGAAGGCAGACACTTAACTGACTGAGCCACCCAGGTACCCCAAGAGTAAAGATTTTAAAAAATTAAAGGAATAAAACAATAAAGGAATAATTTACCAAGGAGCTATAGCAATTCTGAATCTGTATGTAACTTACAATATCTTTTCAATAGATATAAAGCAAAAATGTCATTGACAGCATTGCAAGAAATCAACAAATCTCTAACTGCATTGGCAGATTATTTTTTTAACTACATTTCATACAGAAACAGAAAAAAATGGACAAACTATTACTAAGAATATAGGAGATACAAACAACACAATTAACAAGCTTGATTTAATGGAGATAGCCAGAATCCTTCACCTAAAAGAGAGTACATATTCTTCTTAAGTACGCATAGAGCGCGCTTACAAAATTGTACGGCAAAGCCAGTCTCAAGAAATAACAAAAGAGTTGATATCATACAGACTACTTTTTTTTTTTTTACCATAATATAACAGAACTAGAGATCAGCAACACAAAGCTCCGTGCCACAGTAGAATGACTTTTAGTTTCTGCCGTCAGCAGTTAGGTGGATGGTAGTGCTGTAGTGTTGTTTACTGAGGTGGGAAGGTCTGAAGGAGGAAAAGGTTTCTAAGCTGGATGGAAATGAAGTTGGAGCAATGATGAGTAAGTTCAGGGATGTCTGGCCAATCTAATGAGGTATTGGGACAGATGTACCTCAGCTGATTCACCAGCCATAGATGTAATGTGTCTGCTGTGACCATAGGTCTTTTCAAAGAGCCCTCTTTCTATTTCGGGATTTTGTAAATTTGAGTTTGAAAATCACCTATTTACATTAATACTGCCAATTAATTGGTTATGCTGCCACCTTGTGGTACACTTTAGGATAGCAGGAGATGTCTTTTCATTAGATGAACTCCTGTACACTTTTTTTTAATTGAAGAAAGCAAGGATTGGAAAACCATCGGTGTCATTGTTCAGAATACCACCATTCCTATGTCTACACGATGAATTATTTCCCCTATTCCAAATATTAACATTGCGTTTACATTAAACTGTTAATATTGCAAAAGGTTAGATTCTGCTGAACATAAAACCTTAATGCACAAAAATTATACAAATAGCCAATATTTGTTGCATGCTTACATATGTGGTAGGCACAATCGTAAGTTGTTTACATGCACATCTCATTTAATACAACAACCCTGTGAATACTGTTATGCTTACTTGAAGAAATTGCGGCACAGAAAAATAAATAATTGACTCAGGCCTACATAGATAGTAAATAACAGTTGAGATTTCAAAATATGTAATAAGATTCTGCAACTCTTAAGCTTAAGTGCTGTAAACATTGTTTAAATCAGGAAAATTTTTAAATAATCTAAATATTTAACAATAAGGAAATGGCCCGCAAACTCTAGCATGCAATTTGATAGAATGTTCACAGACATTTCTTTTAAAAAAGATTTTACTTATTTATTTGTCAGAGAGAGAGAGAGAGAGCACGCATAAGCAGGGTGGGGCAGAGGGAGAGGGAGAAGCAGACTCCCTGCTGAGCAAGGAGCCGGATGTGGGACTTGATCCCAGGACCCTGGGATCATGACCTGAGCCGAAGGCAGACATCCAACCGACTGAGCCACCCAGGTGTCCGGTTCACAGACATTTTAAGTGATATTCAGAGATTATGTAATAACACGAGAAACTATTTATAATATGAAAAATCCAGCCAATGTTATTCATACCGTATTAGTTATAATCAATATGTGATACTCTAGCATGTTTTTTCATTTTTTAAGTTTTAAAAACTTACCTGGAAATAACTTCAAACTTACAAGAAGTAGCAAAAATAAATGTAGTACAGGAACACATGTATACCCTTCACAAAGATCCACCTACTGTTACCATTAATCCCATTTGCTTTATCATTTATTCTCTCTCTCACATCCCCCACACAATGTTTTTTATGGAATCATTTGAGGTAAATTATATACATTATAGTATTTTGCCCCTAAATACTTCATAATGGATTTCCAAAGAACAGGGCTTTGCTGTACAGTTGTTTACTTCATAAATTAGCATGGGTGTAATACTTTTATTCAATTTACTGCCCATATTCCAAATTTTTAAGTTGATCTAGTAATGTTCCTTGTAGGTTTTTCCCCTTCCAGTGTAGGTTCAATTTTAGGGTCAGGTAGAGCATTTAGTTGTCATGTCTCCTAAATCTGGAAGACTTCCCAGGCTTTCTTTGTCTTTTTTTGACATTGACATTTTTGAAGTACGTAATTCCTCCGCACCCCCACCCTTTTAGAAAATAAAACACTTTTTGTTTATATTGACTATTAAGGAAATTATGATTATATTGAGTTTATACACTTCTAGCAGGAATACTGTGTAGATGCTGTTCTAACCTCATGGTATTACATCTGGAGGTGCATGGTGTTCATCTGTCCCTCGTAGGGGATATTAAATTTGATCACCCAGTTAAGGTGGTGCTTGAATTCCCCACTGTATGATTATCTTTTCTTTTTCTTTCTTCCAACTACCAAGAAGTTGGGGGAAGGGCAGGTGAGATGGTTTAAGACCATGCAAATATCCTATTCTTCATTCTTCACCAAAAATTTCCTCTAGGTTTAGCATCTTTTTTTTTTTAAGGATTTATCCATTCACTCCAGAGAGAGAGAGAGAGAGAGAGAGCACGTGCATGAGTGAGGAGAGGGGCAGAGGGAGAGGGAGAGAAATCCCCAAGCAGACCCCCTGCTGAGCACGGAGCCCAACATGGGGCTTGATCCAGGACCCTGAGATAATGACGTGAGCCCAAATCAAGAGCTGGAGGCTCAACTGACTGAGCCACCCAGGCACCCCTAGATTTAGCATCTTCGACGGCTCTTGCTTCATCCAATCTTTACCATGAAGGTTGCAAAATGATGATTTTTCCAATTTGCACCCTGTCCACATATACCAGTTATCCCCCACAGGGCTACTTTATGATTTTCACGAGCCCTATGTTCTTCTTTGCCTCGTGGGCCCCTTTCTCCATAAAAATTTGGCTAAATTACATTTTATGACTGTGTTCGTATAAAGATGATTATGGTCCAGCCTGGATTTATTGTTACTACATTTATTTTTCTTTTGATTTCTTTTGTTTATTTGTTTTGTTTTAAGTAGGGTCCACAGCCTAGTGTGGACCCCAACGTGGGGTTTGAACTCATGACTCTGAGATCAAGACCTGAGCTGATATCAAGAGTTGGACGCTTCACCAACTGAGCCACCCAGGTGCCCCAGTCTTCTGATTCCTTTTAAAAGAAACAAAAATTAAAACACTTTTGTGGGCCTTTAAAAGTATCCCAGGCTTTGGGGTGCCTGGCTGGTTCAGTCCGTAGAACACGCAAGTCTTGGTCTCTGGGTTTTGAGTTCAAACCCCACGATGGGCATGGAGCCAACTTAAAAAAATAAGTAACATGGGCTTTAAAAACTGTGTTAAACGGATAAGTTGGCTCTGGGCTCTGAGCATTCTGTTCTAAGTAAGAGACCTCCCTTCTCTCTCATTTATCTATTTATCATCTATCTATTAGTGATGTAGCCTCCCAGATTGCTATTTTTAAATAGTTTCCCATTCATTACTATTTTTACTTAGTTTGGTGCTTAAATTGTCCCAGATCTGGCCAGTGGGAGCCTCCTCAAATTAGCTCCCAAGTCCTCGCAACACACTCCTATCATCTTTTCTCACTTATTTTCTGGCATAATAAGATGTTCTGGGTTCCAATTCTACCTACTTTGCCCCAGCCCTGGAATCAGCCATTTTGAAGGAGTCCAGGTTCTCTTGAGTGGGGAATGGTATTGGAAACCAAGATCTGGGCACTAGGCATGCTCATTGCTATTGGGTTGTATTGCTTCTTGGAACTTTGAACAGCCAGAGCTGGGAGATACAGGCATGTAAATACACATACACATATACGAGGGCACATACATAAACACATATATACCCATACATGTTCATATTTTAGACATCATGAATTCACACCAGTTGCCTTAATTCCAACCCATCTCCACAGGATTCTTTCTTGCCTTCCCCCATTCCACACTGCCATGTCCCTCGTACAGTGAGAAACTTGGCTCCCAAGAGTAGCAACACATTTACTCATTTGCTCAATCCTAGATTACATCTAAAATAGTTTCAGAATGCTTTGCCCATTCCAGGACAATGAACAGCCCCACTACAAAGAGTTCAGGATTTGTTTCCACTTTTTTCTCTCCACTCCCTTCAAAACTGAAGATATACTGTGTTCATAAATTCCTCGGATTAGTTCATTTTGTTTAATTTTTTCCCCATTCAGTGGGGTCATAGTAGTCATTTGAAATAAATTACATTCATTTGTTTCATTTGGCTTTGGTTTTAGCTTTGTCTTCCCTTCTTATTGATTTGATTTTTGAATATGTAAGATATTAACATGCTTTCAAAAGTCAAAACTATACAAAAAGTTACACTCGGAGAAGGGTGACTCCCTTCTGTGTCCCTTCCATTCATTCCCCCACCCTTACTCCTTGTGGGAAACACACTTCACTGATTTCTAGTTTATCCCTCCTATGTTTCTTTTGGTAATGGTAACGTGTATTTTCTTATTGATCCTTTTTCCTTATACAAAATGTAGCATATTATATATGCTCTTTTGCACGTTGCCTTTTTGGGAAAGATTTTGTTTGTTTGTTTGTTTGTTTGAGAGCAAGGGGAGGAGCAGAGGGAGAGGGACAAGCAGGTTCCACACCCAGTGCAAAGCCCAGTGCAGGGCTAGATCTCACAACCCTGAGACCAAGACTTGAGTGGAAATCAAGAGTTGGATGCTTACCTGACTGAGCCCCACAGGTGCCCCTGAATGTTGCTTTTTGCACTTAATATGCCCTGGAAATCATTCCAGATCCGTTCATGGAGATTGTCCTCATTCTTCTTCATAGCTGCATAGTACTCCGATGTATAGATGTACTATTGTTTTGAAATAACCTCCTTTACTTAGATATTTAGGTCATTTCCAATATTTTGAAATTACAAATAATCCTGCACTGTTCATGTGCATTTTTATGTTCTTGTTCATGGATATTTTTATATTATCAGAGTTGTACTTCAGGATAAATTTCTACAATGGGATTGCTATTAAAGGGGAAATTCGTACGTAGTTTTGCCATACTCGCCCCAGCAATCTATGAGAACATCTGTTTTCCTATATCCTTACCAACACAGTGCTTCGTCAAACTTTTAATTTTTTTGCCAATATAGTGAGAAATGATACCTCAATATGCTTAAATAATTATCTCTTTTTATCCACGAAGTTGAACATCATTTTATATGCTTAAAAACCATCTTTGTGGTTTCTTTGTGGATTTTCTGTTCATGACTCATGCCTATTTTTCTATAGTATTTTTGGCCATCTTTGTCTCCATTTTTAGGAGGTTTTTAAGAAGTAAATTTAAAATATTAGCCCTTTATCTTGATACATATTGTGAATATTATATCCCATTTTTTCATTTGTCTTTTGACTTTGCTTATAGTGTTTTGTCATATAAAACATTTTTATGGGGGTGCCTGGGTGGCTCAGTTGATTAAACGTCTGCTTCAGCTCAGGTCATGACCTCAGCATCCTGGGATTGAGCCCGGCATCGGGCTCCCTGCTCTGCAGGAAGGCTGTTTCTCCCTCTCACTCTCCCTCTGTGCTCTCCCCACCTCTCTCTCAAATAAATAAAATCTAAAAAAAAAAAATTATGTTTATGTGGTCAAATTTATCGATCTTTTATTTTTCTTGCTTCTAGGTTTAAAATTACAGGTATAAAGCCTTTCCCTACACAGAAGTTAAAGAGGAATTCACCCAAATTTTCTTCTAGAACTTGTATAGCATTTATTTATTTATTTACAGTTAAAGCTCTGATCCATTAGGGTTTATTCTTGTGCATGGTGTGAAGAATGGGTATCATTTTACTTTTTTTTTTAATGATTCTCATTTTTTTAAAAAAGATTTTATTATTTATTTATTTGAGAGATAGAGAGAGAGAGAGCGAGTGCATGGAGGGAGGGGCAGAGGGAGAGGGAGAGAGAAAATCCCAAGCAGACTCCATGCTGAGCCCCAAGCCTGTCAAAGGGCTCAATCCCATGACCCTGAGATCATGATCCGAGCTGAAATCAAGAGTCAGATGCTTAACTGACTGAACCACTCAGGTGCCCCAACAAAAGGCTCTCATACTTAAAAAAAACCAACAACAACACAATTAGAAGATAATTCTTTGAAATATGAACAATTGAATTTGTTTTTCTTTTCTCTTTTTCTCTATTTTCCAAGTTTTCCTTAATAAAACTTTCCCTTTTTCTGACAGAAGAGGAAAAATTTTTAAAAAGAAATATAAAGTTGTAACAAGGACATTGGTATTCTGGAGGGTCATGAATCCCATCAACATTGCTTTCGTCTTCAGAACACGGAGAGTGCCTATAGTTTGTATGGCATAGCTTAGGACTTCATTTACACTTTCTTGTCTTATTTCTATTGTGGATTTTATGAGGTCAAAACTACTGATTAAAGTTATGGTGGCTGGGTATCTCATAAGTGTGCATATACTTGCTGGGCAAAATTCTCCAATTTTTACTTGACTGCATATGGTAAATATTTTTACACACCCTTGAACATTTCAGGGTATCTAACAGTGCCAGATAAATAGTGGTATACTTATTGGTTGATTCAGATGTTCCAACCTGGACCAGAGAAAGTGGCAGTAGGTTTAATTTTATCTCTTTTTCTCCTTTGCCTAGGCTCCAAACAATATTTGTACGTATGTATATCTTACAGCCTTAATAGAAAGATTGCATTTTCATTAACACACTTTCACAGATGAGAGAACATAGAGACTTAGAAAGTGGAGGACATAGTTTTTAATGTTTTTTTTTTTTTAATTTGAAAGCAGGAAAGAATGTCCAATGGAAAAAAGATAGTCTCTTCAACAAATGGTGTTGGGAAAATTGAGCAGCCACATGCAGAAGAATGAAACTGGACCATTTCCTTACACCACACACAAAAATAGACTCAAAATGGATGAAGGACCTAAATGTGAGACAGGAATCCACCAAAATCCTTGAGGAGAACACAGGCAGCAACCTCTTCGACCTCAGCCACAGCAACTTCTTCCTAGAAACATCGCCAAAGGCAAGGGAAGCAAGGGCAAAATGAACTATTGGGACTTCATCAAGATAAAAAGCTTTTGCACAGCAAAGGAAACAGTCAACAAAACCAAAAGACAACCAACAGAATGGGAGGAGATATTTGCAAATGACATATCAGATAAAGGGCTAGTATCCAGAATCTATAAAGCACTTATCAAACTCAACACTCAAAGAACAACTAATCCAATCAAGAAATGGGCAGAAGACATGAACAGACACTTCTGCAAAGAAGCCATCCAAATGGCCAACAGACACATGAAAAAGTGCTCAAAATCACTCGTCATCAGGGAAATCCAAATCAAAACCTCAATGAGATACCACCTCACACCAGTCAGAAGGGCTAAAATTAACAAGTCAGGAAATGACAGATGTTGGCGAGGATGCAGAGAAAGGGGAACCCTCCTACACTGTTGGTGGGAATGCAAGCTGGTGCAGCCACTCTGAAAAACAGTATGGAGGTTCCTCAAAAAGTTGAAAATAGAGCTACCCTACAACCCAGCAATTGCACTACTGGGTATTTACCCCAAAGATACAAATGTAGTGATCCGAAGGGGCACTTGCACCCCAGTGTTTATAGCAGCAATGTCCACAATAGCCAAACTATGGAAAGAGCCTAGATGTCCATCAACAGAAGAATGGATAAAGAAGATGTGGTATATATATATACAATGGAATATTATGCAGTCATCAAAAATGAAATCTTGCCGTTTGCGACGACGTGGATGGAACTAGAGGGTATTATGTTAAGCAAAATAAGTCAATCAGAGAAAGACAAGTATCATATGATCTCACTGATATGAGGAATTGGAGAAACAAGACAGAGGATCATAGGGGAAGGGAGGGAAAAATGAAACAAGGTGAAACCAGAGAGCAAGAGAAACCATAAGAGACTCTTAATCTCAGGGGACAAACTGAAGGTTGCTGGAGTGGAGGGGGGTGGGAGGGATGGGGTGGCTGGGTGATGGACACTGGGGAGGGTATGTACTACGGTGAGCGCTGTGAATTGTGTAAGACTGATGAATCACAGACCTGTACTCCTGAAACAAATAATACATTATATGTTACTAAAAAAATTTTTTTTAAATTTGAGCCCTATCTTGCTCAAAATGAAATTTAAAAGTTTATTTATTATACTTTTTTTTATGCAAGAGGGCATTCTATAAAAGTTTTGTAGAGGTAATTTTTTACTTAACTGTATCATAATCTCAATGTTGGTCAATTGGTGACAGAGAAGAATATGCTTGTATATGTTGTATAGAAGCTCAAACACATACACACAACCCATCCCCAAGACTAACTGGATGGCAAAAACTAACTTAAATTTTATGTTTTGTTTATACTTTTTCTCCAAGGCTTTTGATGCCATTTCTTCAAAGGTGATAGTATCTGTAAAAAATTTGAGGGAAGATGACACAGAGTGTGATTTATCCAGGGACCTGCGTCCCTTTAGGAAAGCCAGTTTGAGGTTGTCTTTGCCTGGTATTCTTTTCTCCTTGTCCTCCTGATAAGATCCCGTTTATCCTTTAGAAACTCTCCTCCTCGTCACCTCCTTTGTGTTTCTTGAGGGAGTTAATTCATCTTCTGTACTGATGCCTGGGGAATACTAACAATTGGAGTTTGATCAGACGAGGAAGAGCCAGAAAGGAGACTTAAAGTGAAATGGTATAGATAGAAACCCAGCAGGAGTTGGGGCCACAGTAGATGAAAAGAGGAGACAATTGGGCTCAGTCGGTTAAGCATCTGACTCTTGATTTCAGCTCAGATCATGATCTTGGGGTGATGGGATCAAGCCCCAAGTCAGGCTCTATGCTCAGCATGGAGTCTGCTTTAGATTCTCTCTCTCCCTCTGCCCCTCCCTCTGCTCTCTCTCTCAAATAACTAAATAAATCATTAAAAAAAAAGAAAAGTGGAGACAACTGATTCAAGAAGTTTTGCTATGAATGGAGACAAGAAAAGGGGACAATGGGTGAAGGGAATATGGAGTCAAAGAAGTTTTTTTTTTTTTTTAAATAGGTGATGTGAAGGCATGTTTGTCTACTGATGGGAATGAGTCAAAAGATGGGGAAAAATTGATGATGTAGCAGAAGAAAAAGATAATTGAGTGAGTCCTTGAAAAGACAAGAAAGGAGGGGATCCAGAACACAACCGGCAGCGTTGGCTTTTGACAGGAACAGGGAACAGTTGTTCAAGTGTGAGAGAGCAAAGGCAGAGAATGTGAGTCTAGCTATGGAGAGGGTGGTATGCTTGGTAGTGGGAAGAAGGGGGAAGGCCTGTCAGTTTTGTTCTATCACAACACAGCTGAGTTCATCAACACAAAAGATATGCCTACCATTACCTATAAGGTGCATAAAGGAAGTGAGCTACATAGTCTCTAGATAGTCTTGCCTAAGATACCATTTCAGTATCTCTTGCCTTTTTAACAAACTACTTCTGAACTTAGGGGCTTAAAACTATTATTTCTCACCATTCTATGAATTGACTAGGTGGTTCTTCTGCTTCATGTGGCGTTGGCAGAGGTGCTGAGGATGGTGGGATATCCCAAATGGCCTCAATCTCATGCCTGGCAGTTGGTGATGGCTACTAGCTGGAAGCTCAAATGGGGCTGTCGGCCAGGGGCCCTGCTTTTCCTGCCTGTGGGCCTTTCCACACAGATGCTTAGGCTTCCTCACAGCACGACGTTCTTAAGGGAGAAGGACTTCTTACATGTCGAACCGCTTGGTGGTTTGGAAGGCATTCAGTGTTGGGGAAATTTCAGCTTTTGGGGCCACATTTTAAGATTTACCCATAAAATCTATAGCTGGGAAGCCATATCCGTATTTTGTCTTGCTAATTAAAACTGTCTGATAGTAAGTCTTTTTTAAAAAAAAGATTTATTTATTTTAGAGAGAGTGAGAGAGAGAGTAAGGTGAGGGGCAGAGGGAGAGCCTCTCCAAGCAGACGCCCCACTGAGCATGGAGCGCAGGGCTGGATCCCACTACCCGTGAAGAGTTGGACGCTTAACGGACTGAGCCACCCAGGCGCCCCACGAATTCTTAAAAAAAAAGCTATGATTTTTCTTAGACCCAGAAAATAAACAAAGCTTCATTTCTCCTTTGGTGACTTGCATTTCTTTTTCCAGGTAGAAAACTACCACCTGTCACCAAGATTCCTCATATTTTTCTGTGCATGTGGCAGATTTATCCTGAATGCAAAATTTTAAAGTCCCATTTTTTCCCATACTAGTTACAGCATTTTTTGGATGACTTGTCATATACAAAAAATAAGGGGAGCATTAAAGAATGACTGCGCACAGAGGGAATGAAAAGCTCTTGCTTCTGTCTCCATGGATAGAAACACAGTCAATGTGAAATTAGACTCAAAGCTTTGTGTTCCTGAGAGAATGGTGAAAAGGCAAGGTGAAAAAGTTGTATGTTCATTAGTAAGAAACAGTGGAGTCAGGAAAATATGAACGAGAGCTAACTGATAGATATAAGAAAATGTAGCTTCTGGGAAGAGCCACTTGGCCCCTATAGTTTTCCATTTCAAAAAAACCCCTGAATTTTAAGCATTATAATTCATTTTAAAGGGCATTCTGTTTTCCCCTGGATGTATATCACAAAACTGCAAACTAAAAAAATGCCTGAAACTGAATATAAAGTTCCACTGAAAGCATGTCATTTTGGTGAGGAAGTGATTGGTAGGAGAGATAGTCGATGTGGTGCTGTGGACATCGTGTCATACCCTGTACCATTACGTTTACTAGACATTATGGTTCCGACTTGGAAAACTTTATCTCTGCCACAGTTTCTGTAATGTATAGCACTTTCTCTACTTTTGCCTGCAAAATCCCCTTTCCAGACCATATGAATCTCTTTCACATTTGAGGTGCCCTGAAGGGCATGTCCAATGAAACTTTCTACAATGAAGGAAATCTTTATTTTCACTGTTTAAAATAGTAATCTCTAGTCATATATGGTGATTGAGCACTTGAAATGTGGCGAGTGGAAATGAGGAATAGAATTTAACATTTTATTTAGTTTTAATTGCTTATAGTTAATTTTTAAAGAGCCACATGTGGGGAGTGGCTACCCTATTGGACAGGAAAGCCTGGTGTCTCACTTGTCGCTCACAAAATTCTGCTCACCTCCTTTTCCTTAGAATCTGAAAAAACTGAGCTGCAATATCATAATTCAGTAACGGACATTGCCCTATCATAGTTTTTATTTGTAGTAGTTTGATTAATGTTTCTGTCCCTCATTGGATCACAAGCTCTTCGGGGCAAAGGCTAAGTTTGTTTTTTCTCACTTTTAAGTTATGCTCAGCACCTAGTCCAGTTGCTGGAACATAAGAGATATTCAATAAATAAATTAGTACATGAATGAATTTAAAAGTATCCATATACCTTTGGTATAAATGATGCCTCCACTATCTACTGTATGTGTGCATGTATGTGTGTGTGTGTGAGAGAGAGAGAGAGACAGAGACAGAGAGGTTTCTTTTTTTTTTTTTTTAAGATTTTATTTATTTATTTGACAGAGAGGGAGAGAACAAGCAGGGGGAGTGGGAGAGGGAGAAGCAGGCTTCCCGCAGAGCAGGGAGCCTGATGTGGAGCTCGATCCCAGGACGCTGGGATTATGACCTGAGCCAAAGGCAGACGCTTAATGACTGAGCCACCCAGACGCCCCGAGACAGAGAGGTTTCTAGAGAAGGATCTAAAGCTGTGGACAGGAGACCAAGGCCAGGTTATCACAGAGTTAGATTTGGCTACAAGAGTACTTTGGAATCAGAAAATTGGCTTTATTAATAACAAGACTCTTCTTAAGCATTCACTATATGCCAGACAATATCCAAGTACTTTACATGAAGTACCTTATGTAATCCTCATAAGATGACCCTGCGGAATAAGTACTATTATTATCCCCATTTACAGATGGCACATCGGAAAAGAGGAGTCACTTAACCAAGGTAAGCAGCAGAGCAGCATTCAAATCCAAGCCATTTGACTTCAGAGCCTACCTTCTTGACCACAGTGCTGTATTGCTTTCTGTTTGATTGTGTCCATATGGTGACAGAAGCTTAGTGACCTCAAATGTCTGCATCAAGCTTTTGTCTAAATTTAAGCCTCAGTAAGCTAGTGTCTCCTGGAGGTTTAGGCCTCTTTCCAGTGGTGCAGGTGGAAGGAGGTGGGGATAGTAGAACCGAGAATAATAGGATATGAAAATCTGCCCAGGATTTCTTTTCTAAGCAATCAAACAAATATTTTTACTTTTAGGGTTTTTTGCCTCTACATAATCAAGGGGAGATAAACCCTTTTCTTTAATAAAAACAAAACACAAAATAATCAACCCCCACCCCTCCAAATCTCCGTTCTAGTAAGAAAGATCAACGAAAGCTTGAAACCTCAGAGTTACTACAGCCTGATTGTAAATTCTAGTTTTATTTAGCTTTCCCTCCACCCCTCCCCTCAACTCTATCACATACTTAGTGCTCCATACATCGTCCATAGTTGATACTCCTATTTAGTTGTTTAATTTTTTCGTGTAAGGATATCTCCTCTTCCTGTGCTAATTATACTCCGGGTGCCCCCCCCAACCATTTCCACATACCACCCCACCCTCCACCAGATTCACTCTCCCCCCTGCCCAGCCCTGCTCTGAACCCTGGAGCACCAGCCTCTGTGGGATATCAACTCTGGCTTCCCGTGGGCTCAGCAGAAGCTTGGCATAGGGTAGGAAGAAGAGGAAGAAAGAGATGGGCGATTTCTTCTCCCCCCTTTCCCCCTACTTTGGTGCCAGGTTCTTTTTTTTTTTTTAAGATTTTATTTATTTATTTGAGAGAGAGAATGAGATAGAGAGAGCATGAGAGTGGGGAGGGTCAGGGGGAGAAGCAGACTCCCCGCTGAGCAGGGAGCCCGATGCGGGACTCGATCCCAGGACTCCAGGATCATGACCTGAGCCGAAGGCAGTCGCTTAACCAACTGAGCCACACAGGCGCCCTGGTGCCAGGTTCTTGTCTGCCAACAACACCTCCCACATTGGTCCAGCACTCCCTGGGATCCTGTAACCCCTTCCTCACCTAGCCCCTGCATGTCTAGGGGAGGTTTTAACAAATTCTTGCCCATCCCTGGGTGCCTCGACCTACCTGTTGTTTCTCTTAACTCTGCCCACATCCTTATAAATAGTCCCCTTAGTAAATTATTTTCAGTAAACTGTTTCAAGTAGAATATTATTTCCTGGTTGGGATCCTGCTTGATCTATTTCCCCCTTGGCAGTCTTTCAAATTTCTTAAAGGCATGGAGGAAGCCTGGACTTCCAAATAGGTGTAAGATTAAATAGGCTTCAGGTAGACTGTCCCACAGATTGGATCACGAGATTTTATCACTCTGTTTCCAACCCCATTCAGGGGAGAGAGAGACTCTGAGTATGACAAACAGGTGTATACTATTATAGGTATCAGAGATAGCTCATCTGTCTTTTTTACAGCGTGAAAGAGGGAAGGAAAAGGAATACAGTTTTCCATCTTTCCCTTTCCACACGCCTACTACCTTTTTACTTTCTGGCTTGCATTTCTTAAATATGTTCTTTTGCTGTTGTTGTTCTGTTTTGCTTACGGCTTGAGCTTTATGTTAAAATGAAGATTTCTGCTACCCAAATCTTTAAGCTAATCTGGTTCTCTACTCTGACACTGTATCTACATTCCTGTCTTCATTCTGGTTATAATAGAAGGATCACTTTTCCTGTCAAAGAACAGCCCCCTTTCTGTGCTCTTACACTCATCTTGTCTTGTCTTCTGAAGGAACTCCCTCTTCAGTTATGCCCTTTTTCCCACAGCAATTTCTTCCTTCTTATTGGAACATTCCCATCAGCATACGAGCATCCTCTAGCATCTCCTGTTTTGGTAAAAATGTTCCCTTGACTCCACATCCCCCTCCAACTAGTGCTTCATTTCTCTGCTTGTCTGCCCAGCAAAACTTTTTGAAAAAGTTGTTTTTCCTGGCTGTCACCACTTCCTTACCTTTCATTGACTGACTCCATCCTGGCTTCCTTCCAGGAAGCCATCACTCCACTGAAAAAACTTTAGTCAAGGTCACAAGTGAACTCCATGTTGGTGAATTCTATTGCTCTTTCTCATCCTTAGCTTCTGATAAACATTGGACACAGTTGACCAGTCTGTCTTTAAAATACTTTCTTCTCTTGGCTTCCATGGCACCATTCTCCCAGTCTCCTTTCCTGACTCTTCCTCTTCTATTCAATCTCTAAAGGTTGGGTTGCTCCAGGGCTAAGTTTTATACTTGCACCACCCACATGTGGCTACTGTGAAATAAGATTTGCTGTAAGCATAACATGCACTCTGAATTTCAAAGACTTAATGTGAAAAAAAATACATAAAACCTCTCATTAAAATTTATTATATGAGTATCTATTGAAATAATATTTTGCATATATTTGGGGGTTTTTTTGAGAGAGAGAGAGAGCAAGGGGAGGGGGAGGGCGAGAGAGAGAGAGAGAGAGAATCTCAAGCATGCTCCATGCCCAATGCAGAGCCCCATGAGGGGCTCAATCCCATGACCCCAAGGTCATGACCTGAGCAGAAATAAAAAGTCAGATGCCCAACTGACATAGCCACCCAGGCACCCCTGGATATATTGGGTTATTAAAATTCATGTCATCTGTCTCTTTTTACTTTTTAAATAGGGCTATAAGAAAATTCAAAATTACATAGTGTCCGACATACATTTATATTGGACAGTAGTTCGAGATCATTTTCCCTACCAGGTTTCTCATTTCATCGTTATCCAATTCCATGGCTTTACGTAACATCTGTATGTTGACGTCCCAATTCAGACCTTTAACTCTGACCTCTCATTTGAAGTCCAGACTTACCTGTGCAGCTGGTACTTGAACTTCCATCTGAACGTCTAACAGGTCTCTGAGATGTTAGCATGTCAAAACTGGAATTTTCTATTTCCTCCAGCCCCAGTATGTTACTTGCTAAGTTTCCCATCCCGATCTGTCCAGTTACTCAAGCCAAAATTTGAGTCATCCTCAGTCACTTTATTTTCTGTACTCACTTCTATACTCACTCACTTCACCCAATCTTCTAGCAAGTTTTGTTGGTTCTACCTTCAAATTACATTTTGAATTCCACCCATTTTTCAGCTCCTCTGCCACTACCCCATTCCAAGCCACTGTCACCTCCTACCCACAGTACTGTAACAGCTTCTTTACTGCTCTCTTTGCTTCCACTCTTTCAACCATTACAGTCTCTGCCCCATATCTGAGAGTGATCTCTTTTATACATACACCAGACCATGTCATTCCCATTACTTATGCCCCCCCAAGTGACTTCCCATTGTACTTAGAATAAAATCCAAACCTATCCTAGTGTACAAGGCTCAGCCCAAGTCTGATCCCTACCAATCTCCCTAACCTCGTTCCATGCCACGCTTTCCCCTTGCTGTAGCAATTTCCCACCTCTCTGACCTTCCTTCCATACTTTGATCATGTTACCTCAGGCCCTTTGTATGGTGTTCTTCCCTCTGCCTCAAACGCTCTGCTCCCAGAGTCTCATATGGCAACTCCTCTTCCTCCTTCCAAATCCCAGCTCAAATACTGCTTCCTTAGAGAGACCATCCCTGCAAGTGGCAGTGTGTCCAAGTCACTTCCAATCTAGTCATACTCACAAACTCTCTCTTCCTCTTTTCTTTCTCTTCCTAAAATGTTTGAGTCCTTGTTTCCTTTTTAGCATCTATCCCCCTTTAAGAGTCTAAGCACTTCAAGAGCAGGGATCTCGGTGTTAATCAAATGGATTTTTTAAAAGAAAGAATGAATGAAACCTTTTTGGGAATAAGGAACTTCATTTTGGAATGAATAACGTAGAATGTTTTAGAAACTAAGGCACAACTTAAGGAGATAATGCATTAGACTTTAATAGATATTAATCCCTTAGTGGAGTTGAGCTTGTCATGTTCAGCAAACATTGAGGGCCTAGCATTTGCACGGCAAACTCTTTCTGCCCTCAGAATTGGGAGAGCTGAAAGCATGGTGGGTCACTGAGCCTGAGAGGCAAAGAAGAGGGTGACATTATAGGAGAAAAGTGTGTGTGTTGGCAGGGGGCAGGGAAAGGTCAAGGGCAAGTGCTAGCTCCTGACTTTAATTTTGCCTAGATTTTAGCTCCAGCTAAAAGGAACCATGACAATTATTTCTTTAACATCTAGGTCAGTATGCATAGTAGGTTTTCAACAAATGCTTTCTGGTAGAATGAATAAATGAGCTTATGAATTGGAAAGAAAATTCAGGAGAGAAAAAGTCTTAATATTCCTGACCTGGGAATTATGAGGTAGAGACAAGGTTGAATTGGGCACTCTAAGGTACACTAGCCTGAGGATTTGGGAATAAGAGAATACTTTCTTCTTCTCGTCCCACTTCACGACCCCAGAGTTGAATCAACCTCAGAGTTCCTGTTGACCTCAGGAGAGGGTTCCAAATACACAAATCAGGAAAACAGAGGGAGGCAAATCTCTGAATGCTAACCAGTAAGAACATCTAGCCTGAGGACATCTCATTTCCCCCCCAATCCCAATTAGATATGCCCAGACACGTAAAAGAAAACCACTGAGGGGGTGAAGTGCGAACGTATTATCCGATCGTGAGAATACAAACCTGATAGTCTGTGTCCAGATGATACCTCTGCTGTGGTCTATTTTAAGGAGCTTCTGGATTTGAATCTAAAAGTGATCTCTGGAAAAGAGATAATAATTTGGGCTCACATAGCACTTTTCATGTAAAGGTCTCCAAGCACTTTACAAAGAAATTATTATTATTATCCCAGATGGAAGAACGCAGACAGAGGGGTTGCTGCCCTTTTCAGCAAATGGGACGGTGGAAACCATTGGACTCCAGACATAGCCCTAGGTTAGAAATGACTGAATCATGCCCTCTCTTCATTAGCAGCTGGGTCTAACAATGATGTGACTTCTTATAAATGCATACATGCATACATATGTACATACATATGTAAAGTACAACATCAGGCTCTACTCTTAAGAATTTTAGCTTGTATTCAAAACATCTGAAAATGGGTGGTTTTAAAACTGCTGAGTTCGGGGTTAAGTCTAGCTACTTAAAATAAGAAAAATGGTCAGTCTAGGCGGACTAATAATAGCTAACATGAGCCAGGCATTATTTTAAGTAGGCTACATATATTATTATATTTAAGACTCGCTATAGTTGTAATGAGGTAGAACCTATGATCACTCTACCCATTTTACAGTGGAGGCAACTGAGACACAGAGAAGTAAAGTAACTGGGCCAAAATGTCAGTCAAGCAAGTGGCAGAGCTGGAATTCAGACATAGACAATGTGAGCCCATCGCCCACATGCTTGGCCAGGGACTCTGTGCTGGATACTGTAAAGCGTGTTGCATGAATTGTCTCACTGAATCCTCACAAAACCCCTAAGAGGTAGATACACCATTGCCCCAGTATCGCTGGGGGCTGGAATCCAAGGCTAAGAAAGGTGAAGCGAACTGCTCGAGCTCCCGTTCTAGAAGGGGCGGAGCCAGGATTTTGAACCGTGGACAGAGCAGCACCAAGCAAGGAGTTGGGCTGTTAGAGCTGTTCCTGCCGCTAACGAGGCTGTGTGACCTTGAGCAAATCAAATCATCTCTATGGCCTCTGTCTACCTCTTGAAAGGACGACTTCAGACGACATTGATGCCAAAGTCCTTCCCAGTGCTAATATTCTCAGAGTCTCAGTATCTGTTTTCTATTTAGTCCCTTGTTTGAAAATCCTTGGAGGAAAAGAAATTAACCACACAGAACCTGAGAGTGACTCTGGAAGCCAAATTTAGAAAACAGATCTCAAAAGGAGAAAAAAAGAAGTTTACAAAAATGTCTTTATTTAGAAAACGAGACTGTCCTGTCGTGTTGGGCTTGATGGGTGAGACTCGGTGACCACATAAAGGCCGTACACATCTCCTTGACGAGCCAGTTCTCCTGGTCATAGCGACTCATGTAACCTGGTCCAGTGGCCATTTCTGGCCAATGAATCGACTAAAGCTGGAAGAAGCCCATCTTATGTAGGAGGGATCTGGAAGAAGAAGCCAAGCTTTTCATGTGGGTGTTCTATCTTGAATTCAGAATGTCTATACCATTCTGTCTACTTCTGTTTTTATTCTCAGTGATTATTATATAGTGACACAGCCCTACTGCTACCATGAACCAGTTTTTTTCACAACCTGGTGGGGAGCCATGCTGCAGTCAACAGGTCTGTCTTTCCATTTCCCCGTGTTATTCTGTTCAAAAGTGTGAGCTTGATCCAAAGGAAACACATTTATTATCTTAAAGACATATCTATACTCCCCTGTTCATTGCAGTGTTGTTCACAGTAGCTACGGTATAGAAACAACCCAAGTGTCCATCGATGAATGAATAGATAAAGATGGGATATATCTCTCTCTACAAAATCATTATTCAGCCTTAAAAAAGAAGAAAATGCTGCCATTTGCAACACCATGGGTGAACCTGGAGGGCATTACGCTAGGTAAAATGAGCCAAAGACAAATACTGCATGGTGTCCTTTATGTGTGGAGTCTTAAAACAAAACAAAACGAAACAAATCAAGACAAAATAAAACAATGACATAAAATGAAATGCAAGTCAGACTCATAGAAACAGAATAGAATGGTGGTTGCCAGGGGCTGGGGAGTCGGGGAAGGGGGAGAGATTGGTAAACGGGTACAGACTTTCAGTTATAAAATGAATAAGCTCTTAGGATCTAATGTATACATGGCTACTATAGTTGATTACACTGTATTGTATAATTAAAATCTGTTAATAGAATAGAATTTAAATGTTCTTACCAAAAAAAGTAAATATGTGAGGTGATGGATGTGTCAATTAACTCGATTATAGGAATTCTTTTACAATGTATATGTGTATCAAATTACTGCCTTGTACACTTTATTTTTTATTTTATTTTCTTTATTTGACACAGAGAGATAGCGAGAGCAGGAACACCAGCAGGGAGAGTGGGAGAGGGAGAAGCAGGCTTCCCGCCAAGCAGGGAGCCCGACGCGGGACTCGATCCCAGGACCCTGGGATCGCGACCTGAGCCGAAGGCAGACGCTTCATGACTGAGCCACCCAGGCGCCCCTGCTTTATACACTTTAAATATCTTACAGTTTTGTCAATTATACCTCCATAAAGCTGAAAAAATAAAAAGAAATAAAAAAGAAAAGAAATAAAACAAACCAAAAAACCTTCCGAAAGTATGAGCTTGAGTTTGTGATAAACCTTGGCCCTATCCACGGCTTTGTGATCTTGGGAAAGTCACTTAAATTCTCTCAGTGTCTCAATTTTCCTCATCTTTTTGTAAAGTGATGCCTACACCCCTTGCTCTCCAGTGGTATAAATTTCAAATAGTCTGCCCCTGGCAGAAGAGGTTGGGAGAGATTAGAGACCTCTCAGGTGACCATGCGGTGAGGCGGAGGGCTGGCGCAGTGGTGTGCACAAAGCAGGTGTTTTGGCCATGGACAAGCCTGCATGGCAACCCAACTCTGCCTGTCATTTGGGCGAGTTATTAAATCTCTAGAAGTCTCTTCAATCTGTAAAATGCAACGTTGTTGAGGTACGGAGAAACATAAGCTCCTGACAGACAATACCATTAATAAATGGTGACTGTTATTATTTTTATTATCAATTACTGAATTATGATGAATAGTTAGCAGGTTCAGAATATCAAGATTTATTTTCTAAAACATGCCTACTCATTCACTTTGATCCCCAGGAAAGAGCCAATACAGAATTGGGCTGTCCTTCTAGGAAACTCAATCCCGTGTTTTTCTATACTAAATGCTTGGGGCTAATTCTGGAAGCTTATCCTCATACACATCACACCTTGAGAAAACCTGGACAGGTACTTCTCTTCCCCTTAGAAGCCTCTGCCTAAGTCCCCCACTTCTTTGACCACAGGAATTCTGGTAGTCTGTTGGGATCTCAAAACTTACCGTGCGTTCTAAAGAGGGTAAAATTATAATGCACTAATTCCCAATGCTTTTTAGCATGAGAATCTCCTTTTTTTTTAAAGATTTTATTTATTTGACAGAGAGAGACAGCGAGAGCAGGAACACAAGCAGGGGGAGTGGGAGAGGGAGAAGCAGGCTTCCCACTGAGCAGGGAGCCCGATGTGGGACTCGATCCTGGGACCCCAGGATCATGACCTGAGCCGAAGGCAGACGCTTAACGACTGAGCCACCCAGGCGCCCGAGAATCTCATTTTAAGGCAAAAATAATTTCAAGAAATCCCATAAAATAACAGTTCTGTTTTAAGTAGCTTTTGATTGAGAACATACGTGAAAAAATTTAGCAATGGTGAAAAGTTAGAGGATCCTCTCAAACATTTTTTTCGAGTAGGTAGTATGAGCCTGATAGAAAATTCACAAGGTACCGAAGGGAATAGTACTTGCACTCTACTCCTGTCACTCAGTGTCCTTCCCAGAGCCAGTTGTTTCGATTTCTGCTGTGTCTTTCAAAGGTAATCTATATTTTACAAATACTTTCATATTTATCCTCTAAAAAAAGTCAAAATGATAGCACATCTTTCCACTGTTCTTCATACTTAACAATGTCTTGTTATACTTTAAATGGGAAATGTGGAAAAAAAGAAGAATGTGTATTTTTATTCCTCACAGTGGCATCTACTATTGAAAAGTTAGATTGTCTTTATCAATATACAGAAAGTCCAAGAGTACATCAACTACACACCACCTAGAGATTCTCAGCTCTGAGATTGGGAACCACCGGTATAAGTAAGTTATCAATGATATTCAACATTAATTTTGGCCCCTACTCTGTACCAGGCATTGTTCTAAGCACTTTACACTTGTTATCTCACATAATCCTTCAAATCCTTCTCGTCTCAGCTTAAATGTTATCTCCTTAGAGAAGCTCTCTATGATCTAACTATACCTGCCCTTTCCCCTTTCCATTATTCCCTAGCATTTAATCCTGTTTATTTCCTTCAGGAGATGAATCATATGTAATTAGTTACCTATTTGTGTGCTTGTTTACTGTTGTCTTCCCAACAGTACGTGTCTTACGAGCAAGGACAGAATCAGTTCGGCTCCCTGCAGTATATCCAGCGGCCTGTACTGTGTCTCAGTGCTTGGCACAGAGGAGCCATTCATTGGGTATTTATTAAGTATATCATGAGCAAAAACCAACTTTATGGGGTAGACCCTATTATTATCTCTGTTAAACAAATGAGGAAACCAAGGCCTAGGGAGAAAAACAGGCTCATTCCAAAGGTGGTAAATTACAAAATTGGTTTGAAACCCAGCTCTGCGGGTGCCTGGGTGGCTCAGTCGTTAAGCGTCTGCCTTCGGCTCAGGTCATGATCCCGGGGTCCTGGGATCGAGCCCCACATCGGGCTCCCTGCTCGGCGGGAAGCCTGCTTCTCCCTCTCCCACTCCCGCTGCTTGTGTTCCCTCTCTCACTGTGTCTCTCTCTGTCAAATAAATAAATAAAATCTTAAAAAAAAAAAAAAAAGAAACCCAGCTCTGCTTGACCCCAGAGAACAAGCTCTTTACCACTACTCTGTTGTCAGAAATGGAAGACTGGTGCTCGCTTCGGCAGCATATATACTAAAATTGGAACGATACAGAGAAGATTAGCATGGCCCCTGCGCAAGGATGACATGCAAATTCATGAAGCGTTCCATATTTTTGCCCCACATAGGGTTCCCTGCTCAGCGGGAAGCCTGCTTCTCCCCCCCGCCCCCCACCTCTGCTTGTGTTCTCTCTGCCGCTCTGTCTCTCTCTGTCAAATAAATAAATAAAATCTTAAAAAAAAAAAAAGAAATGGAAGACTGAGTACAGTCCTAGCCATGTGTGATCTTGAGTAAGTCCCTTTTCCTCCCTAGGACTGTTTGTTCCATGGGAAAATGGGAGGGTGAAGTTAGCAATATTCCTTATAGTGGTGTTCTGTGATGTAGGAGACCGTGATCTATGAAAACGTAAAGGGGGACATTGAAGGGGCCAGCAAGTTTGGCCCGATGCCTTTAAGAGAGACGACTTTCGATTCTTTTCTTCCTTCCCTCCTTTCCTCATGGAAGATTTACTGCTCTTTATTCTATGCCAGGCACTGTGTCGGACATCCCTTTGGCTAGGGCTCCAAAGACCAATAGGACATAGTCCCTGCCGTTAAGGTGCCTGGTCCGATGGGTCTAACGCAGACCCACTAACAGCTGCTTTTAGTATAGGTCAGTGCCGTAATAGGAATATGTACGAGGCACGTGGTTACACGGAAGAGGAAGGGATTGATTCCATCATGTTATATGTATGGTGCTCGGGATGGAGGTGAGTGTAAGGAAGGGAGGATGAGGTATAATGCTGAGCTGGGCCTTGGGGAAAGAAGAGCCTTCCAGATGGACAAGGCTGAGGTGAGGCTTCTGGACACCAGAGACGTTGTAGGCAGAAGCACAGCAAGAGACGACACATTGTGCTGGATTCCTAGGGTAGGGGGCTGGCTCCCACAGTACGGAGCTGGTTAGGTAGAGGGAGCCCAGGAGGAGTCAGGCTGAAGAGTTTGGACTTGACTCCCGAGAGCAGTGGCATGGCCAACTGATATTTACATTTTATTTTTCGAAGGATGACTCTGACAGGGGTAGGACTGGAGGAGTCTGATGAGGCAAACAGTGGGGAAACTAGTTAGGAGGCTTTGCAGTAGTCCAGGTGAGAGATGATGAGCACTCGGACCTAAGGCAGGGTTCCTTCACAGCAGGGTTGGAGAGGAGCTGGATACATTGGAGATTTTTTTAAAAGGTAGAGCAGAAGGACTTGGTGATTGACTGGATGAGGGAGAATAAGAAGAGACTAAGGGACTTATTGGAATGGATCAGGAGGCCAAGTATAAAATGCTGCCAGTAACAATTATAGGGAATTGGGAGCGGGGTGGGAGAAATAATGCTCTTGGCTTTGGATATGTGAAGTTTGAGGTGGCTCTTAGACAGCCAGCAGGCAAGGTCTAGCTGTGTCCTTCCTTTCCAGAATAGCAGTCCAAGCCTGAGCCAGACATCCCTGGGCCCATTTCCTGCGAGGCCCAGGCAGGGATAAAATTCTCCAAGACCTGAGCGGAATTCCGGAGTTCCACACCCTTCAAGGATATAAGCTGGTAATTGAAAACTCCCTAGATCCTTATCGATAGGAGGCGAACGGATCGTGGATTTGCTTTTTAAACTCAGACGTTGGCCCCAGTGGATCAAACTCTCCTGTCCCTTGCAAGGACCAGACTTTTAAAAGAGAAACCATTTCCTATGGAGCAGCCTCTGGCCCTGACAGGCTCTGGATCTCGAGTTGGCTCCCAAGAAGCCCCCACTTCCCTTAGGGAACAGCTTTTTTAAAGGAAGATGAGGTCGTACAGCGTGTAGCCTGGTCCAGCCTGGCCGCTGCAGAAAGCCCAGAGTCTTGGGGACTGGACCCTCTCCCAGCCACCACCCTTAGTTAGGTGTCCTCAATGCCGAGACAAGACTGCACGTAGCCCTAACTCTTTCCAAAATGACGGGACCCGAACCCTTCTCCACCTCAACTCGAATCCCTAGAGCTCACTAGGCGGTGGCAGGGCCGAACACGTGGGCTCCATTAGGGGCCGGCCTCTAGGGTCCTCCGGGGGAAGGGGACAACCTAGGAGGCGGAAGGCTGGCCCGCCACACCGAGCGTGGTACTCTCCCTGGCGGCTCCAGCCCACGGCCGGAGGCAGGGGCCCGCCCTGTGACCCACTCCCACGTTCATAGGACGGTGCCAGAATCCCTTTTCTCTACTCCGCCCTCTCCTTCCGCACCGTCCCACTGTCCTGCCCATAAATCGGACGAGCAAAGGTAGCACGATTCCTCCCGCGCCCCTGCGGGCCGCGAAACCCGGCGCTAAAGCAGTGCAGTCCCGAGCTTCCCCTGCAGAAGCCGCGCTCCTCGCTCGGTCCTGGGGTTGAGGGGGCGCGAGAGAGCAAGTGGGCGGGCGTCCTATTCTCCGCAGCCTCCTCCAGGTCCCGGCGCGCAGGGTGGGAGCGCCGCGCCGCTCCGCGCTGCGCATCGCGGCCCGCTTGCCGCCTGCCCCCTGCCCTCGCTGGGCCGCCTCCCCCGGCTGCCGGTGGAGGGCTCCGAGGCGCTAACGTTACGCTGTTTCCGGTTTTCTAGCGGGCTCTGTTTCCCCTCCCAAGGCGGCGGCGGCGGAGCGGCGGAGCCCCCCAAATGGCCTGGCCAGATGCGGCAGGTTTGCTGCTCAGCGCTGCCGCCGCCGCCACTGGAGAAGGCTCGGTGCAGCAGCTACAGCGACAGCAGCAGCCCCGGCGGCAGCAGCGAGAGGAGCAGCAGCGGCAGCAGCGGCAGCAGCGGCAGCAGGAGCAGCAGCGGCAGCAGCGGCGGCAGCAGCGGCGGCAGCATCTCCCGTCCCGCTGCGCCCCCAGAGCCGCGGCCGCCGCAACAGCCGCAGCCCCGCAGCCCCGCAGCCCGGAGAGCCGCCGCCCGCTCTCGAGCCGCAGCCGCCGGCGGCATGAGGCGCGACCCGGCCCCCGGCTTCTCCATGCTGCTCTTCGGTGTGTCGCTCGCCTGCTACTCGCCTAGCCTCAAGTCGGTGCAGGACCAGGCGTACAAGGCACCGGTGGTGGTGGAGGGCAAGGTACAGGGGCTGGCCCCAGCCGGCGGCTCCAGCTCCAACAGCACCCGCGAGCCGCCCGCCTCGGGTCGGGTGGCGCTGGTGAAGGTGCTGGACAAGTGGCCGCTCCGGAGCGGGGGGCTGCAGCGCGAGCAGGTGATCAGCGTGGGCTCCTGTGCGCCGCTCGAAAGGAACCAGCGCTACATCTTTTTCCTGGAGCCCACGGAGCAGCCCTTGGTCTTTAAGACGGCCTTTGCCCCCATCGACACCAACGGCAAAAACCTCAAGAAAGAGGTGGGCAAGATCCTGTGCACTGACTGCGGTGAGTCGCCCCCTCCCTCTGCTAGAGAAAGGGGGGAGGGGCGAGGTGGTGGAGAATGGGGGTAGGGCGGAGAGGTGCTGCAGGTGCCCAGGCCTGGCAGCGCCCGGCTGCGGGGGAGGGGGGGAGGGGGCTGGGGGGTGGGGCCGCCCCTGGGCAGGGCACCTGGCACGGGTGGGTGAGGGGGGTGGGGTTGGGGAGAAGGAGGATCAGGCTCAAAGTGTGCCAGGGGTGGGGGGCGGGGGAAGGCGCTGGCCTGTGCCAGCAGCGATCTGCGGCTGATGTATGGCATGTGGAGCTGGAAAGCTGCCATCATAGCCCAGGAGCGGCAGGAAAAACGGAGAAGTCCGGGTGGTGCTGGCCCGAGGCTCGGTGAGTCAGGAGGGACACTCGGAGGCCTTGCGCGCTCTGCTCCGAGGGGCCTGCCTCGCGCAGGCTGGCCGGGGTCTGCAGGAGCAGCTGGGCAGACTCCCAGGTGGTGAAGGCCTCCGCTGACAAGTTCGCCCAGGGAATGATGGCCCCCCGCCCCCTCCTTCCTCTCCTGGGCTCCAGGTTCTGCTCATCCACACCGCTGGCGCAGGCAGAGTTGGACTTTTTTCTGCTACTGTTTTCTGTCCTCCGTGTGGCGCGGGGTGTTTTCTCCATCGCGATTGCCTGTCTCTGCTAAGCGGGTTAGCCCAGCCTTCTCTTACCCTCCGGGAACCGGGGAGCAGACCAGACACCTCTTTTGGCCGTCTCTGGGAGATTTGACTAGGTCTGTTGGTTGTGATGACAATGAAATAGAGTAACTTACTTCTGCTGAATGCCGTTTAAGTTCAGGCTCTGACATCTTACTGGCAGGATGTGTTGACTGCATCTCTCCTCTTCATGATGTTGGGCGCTGCACAGGAATGCAGGTGATCAACACTGAAGTCTGTAGATCTCTGTAGCAGGGAGTGGAGGTCTCCCACGGCCGGAGTAAAAGAAATATCAGTTTGAGAGCTTTTGTTTCTCCTCCCTGAACCCAGGACTTACTTCTCAGTGAGATATTTCAAACCCAGTCGTCCCCATACTGGAGTATTTGGTGCTGGCTGGTCTTGTGCTTATTCCTGTTGGGGTTTCTTTCCTTTTGTCCCGGCTAAGGCTGAATGTGGTGCTTGCTGTGTGACTCTGGGCTGGGTAATGACTGAATTATGATAGATGTCCTGGACGTCACTGAAGTTGGCATGTTTACCAGTTTACCAATCGGTTCTAGATAGGCTTTGGGAAGCAAAGAATGTGGAACAGCTCATAGGAAGTTTTGCTGCCCTCACCTTTTTAGATCAATGCCTTTGACTTTTGGAAACTTTCCTCCTCTTTGCCCCTCCCCCACCCCTGTCTTTCAAGAGACAAGTTTTAATTTAGCAGTGGTAGTGTATCCAGGCATTATGTTAAACCGTGGCCACTTTAATCAGAAGAATCTTGAGGTATCTTAATGAGGAGGGAAAAACTTTGGTGGTAACGGTGATTTATCTCTCTGACATTGTTCTGAGGAATATTGTTGACTGCTCTTTAATGTTGGTTTTATGCTCTTCACTGTTTTATGATGACAAGTCGAGACCAGTTAAGAATTTCTAATTTTTTATTCTGTTAAGTATTTTATCTGAGATCCCGTGGGGAGCTGTGGAACTGTATTGTGCTGTGGGAAATAGATAGTAAAAACATTTATTGAACCTTGTCCAAGGACAGCTTCTGTTTTGCTTTTCGGTGAGCTGCTCCTGAATATGCACAGTGCACATCACCACATAATCCCTAGTCTGGTCCACTGAGACCCAATGGTCTTTGTCAGATAATCCCCTGTCTTCCTCCTTCTACTTTCCCACTTCCCTCCTTCGCAAAACAAACCTTGTTTGTTTTGGTGAGAGTTTAGGAGTTGTATAGTTGAATGTGGAGATCATGAGAGATGTGGAGGTCAGAACTATAGTCTGCTTTCAGGTTACGATCACTTCATTTTATTGAAGTAACATGTGTGGGTCCAGTTCTCAGAGAGTGCCACAATCCCGGCTAAAGAGAAGGCCCTCACATACTGCAAATTGTCAAGAAGCAGGAACAAGTATGGAAGTAAACACTTCAGAATGCAATTTGGCTTTGAGTTGATAGCATCTAGATCTCTGTCAGTTTGGGGGGGGGGGACTTTATATAAGGGGATTCGAAATTAAAGGACATATTTGTGAGAGGAAACTTGTGGAACTGGTGATTATATGCCAGAAGAGCATAAACTGCATTTTCTTATTTTCTACTGTGGGGTTAAGGAAAACATGCAGTGGTGATGGTATATTAAATCAGGAAACAAAATCATCCTAACCACAACACCTTCCTTGTGCTCAGCAGGAAATAACTAACAAATTCATTTTCTGTTTTCTATCTCTAAAGAAAGCCCTCTGGGCGGCGGGGTCATTGGGAACATTTTCTCCTTGGAGCAGATTTACCCATTGCAAAATAGGGAAACTGGCCCTCAGAAACTGTCATCATGCCCGTTACATTGAGCAATTGTGGTTCAATTGTTACTTTGTTTAGCCAGTTTCAGCTCCCAGTGTGTCTGGATTCAGAGAGTGGTGGTTCCTAGGGAGATCATCTAGAAAGGCGTGTTAGCGTGGGTTAGGGTTTTGGGACAATGTATCATATGGAGGGATATTGAGATTAAAAGCTAGCACATGCCTCAGCAGCATCAGTGAGGGGTCCTACTGGACCCTTTCTAGAAGGCCCTCATGAATGGCTAATTTCACTGCAACTGTAAAATATTGATTTGAAGCCTGTGAATTCTGGCTGAATATCTGAGGGGTATTTTTATAGATCTCATGTGTATCATTCATCCAAAATTACTACCTCTGGTGGTAAAGAGTTGAGTAAAATCTTTGCATTTCTAAGAAGCTTGCATACAGGGAGGTGTTTTCTGTGCCTTCTGTGGAAAGGAGAGGAAAAAGAGAAAGGAGTCTTAGGGATTAGCAACTCTGTACAATGCTCTAAAAGCATCCTGTTCTGCAAATAGTCCTGCATTTTTAATGATGGTTGCATATATTTTGGTATAATCACACCCTATCTTGTTGCTTTCCTATATATATGGTTTTAAGCTGTTTCCTTGTTACATAGAGCAAATAGCGTAAAAAAAAAAAAATCATTCTTCCTTTGGGACTTCCTGATTTGCAGTTTTCTTCCAACGTATAGTGGTCTTTGTTGTAAAGATGGAAAAGGTGTATCCCTGGAGTGGGTTGGGGGGGGGAGACTTTACATCCTTTAGGATAGTTTTTAATTAATTTGACAACCAGATTCACATATTAGAGGAAGGTGGTTCACAAAATTCAGCATAGCAAAAGCGACTGCATATTTTTAAAATGCTGTTTATTTAAAGAATCTTTTCTTCCCCAGCCAGCTGGAAACCCAGCTGTGCTGCAGCTTGAAGATGGGAAAGTGAAACTAGTCTAGAAACTGACCATTCCTAGTGATGAGGACAAGGCTTGGTTATAGAGTTAAGGGGCATAATTACCATCATAATGTCATTAGTTCTTTTGGTGGCTGCTTTCCTCAGTAGATTGCAGTTCTTGGGGGCGGGAGCCATATCTTATCTTTGAGGTCTTTTTCCTACCTCTCCAGGCCCCCCCCCCCCCATGCTGGTACTGTGCCCGGTGTATGCAGGGACTCTCCGAAGTGTCTTTTAAACGGATGAAGTCAAGTGAAGTTAAAAAAGCAAGCCTCCGGATTAATACTAAAACAATCTTAACTCTCCGATCTGTGACACCAAGTCTTGTTCTGAAAAGCTGAGTTTGATGATAGCCTTTACCTGTAGCTATGGGAACCTTTTTTCCAAAGGAGTCGTTATCAACTAGAGTACTTAACCACAATGTGCTTAATCATTGTGCTGATTAGTGTTAATGGGATTTGAGCAGCGGAGAATAAAGGTCTTGCTGGAGAGGACCGTCTTTTTTTTTTTGAGAGTAGATTACCACTCCCTCACCCTCAAAACAAAAATAAACAAAAATAAAACAATTATCCGTTTGAATTAACAAATATTTTGGGAGCTAGAGAGGGTGGTATATTAACTAACTAGGTGACTAACCTCTTGGTCCCAATCCTCTTTTCCATCTTTTATCATCTAGGACATTTTCATTTTATTTCCTAATAGCAAATGCATCGTTAGGGTTTTTTTTTTTTCTTTATAAAATTGTATTTACTTTTTTGAATGTGTAATATATTTATATGCCTCAATCCGGAAAGTGCATATGAATATATGGTCAAAAGTCTCCCTCTTACCCCTGTCATCAGCTACCTATCCCTAAGGCAACTGAAAAATAACATATTCTTGAAATGTGTATTTCTCTAAGAGCAAAAGGTTTGTCAAAGCAGTCTTATGTTTTTCTCTTAACAGATGGAGAATGTTAATTTTGCCATTAAGTCAATTTCATGGTAAATTCTTCCCAAGTTATATATATATATTTGACCTAACCCAAGTTCTTAATCACTACCCTACCTCACAAATATAACCCTACGGTCAGGAATGAAAATACCAAGTTGTTTTTCAGGTACTTTGCCATTAAGAAGTTTTCTGACAGTGAATTTTGTGAGGAGTCTTCATTGGGATGCTCAAAGGAGAGATGCAAGGATCTGTCCCTGAGCTTTAGGGCAGCAGATCTGCCGGTTCCACAATCCCTACTGTTTCACCCTCTCGATAGCCTCACAACAGAATCCATGTGGAAAATCACATGATTCCATATGTGCAAAGAGAAAACCCCACAGTGCGTGATTGCTTTGATTTTCATTTAGAAGTCGAGCCAAAGACTCCAGTTGCTGATGAAGAGTTTGATTTTGACCGTATTCCTATACAGCTGGTACAATTCTAGGGGGAATTATCCACTTGAATACTACTTTGAAGTACGTTTAAGGTAACCGATTTGAACACAGTGTTAAAATTTCAGAGTGTCAGGGAATTGCCACTTGAATACTGAGGAAAAAAAGCAAATATGGAAATCCAGCAGTGGAAAGTTTTAACCCTCTAAATCCTGGTGGCTTAGTGGCATCTGGCAATTTTGCACATTGATTTGGAAAAGGAATGACAATATCAGTGAAGTTTCCCCTGTGTCGTCTTCAACAACCGGTTCTGGGGTCTTTATTTTGAAGGTCTGAAGTGGTGGTAGTATAAACTGAACCAAAAGTAAAAGAAATTTCCCTCCAGATTTTGAGTTTGGATGGATGCGTATGAAATGTGGATGTTTGTCTTTCTTGTTTCTAGTAATTAACCCTCCTTTCCCACTCACTTACTGGAATTAGCATATAGAAATAAAGTCAGGTGATGAATTTCAAGAGACGATATAGGGAATTTTAGAAAGCTTTAGAAAACTGGGGAAGGTAGGTGAATTGGCTGGTGGAAATGCTGAATTATGACAAGTTTGTGAAATTAGACTCCTTTATTTTTTTAAAGATTTTATTTATTTATTTATTTATTTGACAAAAGTGGGGGAGAAAGAAAGAGAGAGAAAACAAGCAGGAGGAGGGGCAGAGGGAGGGAGAAGCACAAGCAGGTTCCCTGCTGAGCAGGGAGCCCGATGTGGGGCTTGATGTGGGGCTCGATCCCAGGACCCTGGGATCATGACCTGAGCCGAAGGCAGATGCTTAACTGACTGAGCCACCCAGGCACCCCCTAGACAGCTTTAAAAACAACAGTGCACACAGGTGAATCTTGGTGAACTAGAGCTCCATGGAAGGCTATAGGAACCGTAGCAAACCTGGAGGATGATTAAAAGGCGTTAGGATGACCTGCAAGAGGACATCCTGTACTCAAGCAAAGAGCTGGGAAGCTTTTGCCAATCTGGGGTCAAAAGACAGAGATTCACATTGACGGAGAGCATTTGCTGTTAATCAGCTGTGATATTTTTTGATAATTATGAAATGAGGATGAGTTAAGGAGCCTTCTTTCTCTGGCTAGTTGCATCTGGCCAAGTGAGGCATATGAGCTCCATTCTGCAGCAACATTCCCTTCCCACTCTGTGCTTGGAGTGAGATCCAAGTAGCCTCTCCAGGGACCTTCTCTGGGACAGAGCCAGTTAGCTCCTCCCTGTGCCTCTGCTCAGGACCTGATCGTGCTGCTTGCCTCCTGGGCTGGGCTGGAGGTGGTTAATCCTCCATTTACCCTTGCAGATGTTTCCAGAGTGGCAGAGTATCCTAGAGGTTTCCGTCTTTTACTAGCAACACGGACCCCCAAGATGTGATGTTCAGGTTGCTTTTTATTCTGTCTTCAGAAACAACCTTTAATGCTTCTGTTTTGCTCTCATACATTTCCTGCCTTGTGCTGATGACATTGGCTTCCCCCTTCTTTCCCTCCCTGATCTGTTTATTCAGACTGAGGATCTGTCTTTGTCCTTTAGGCTAGGATGCTTTACTTCGTCTTGATCTTGATATTGGTCCAACTAACAGAAGCCAAACTGAGCTAACATGCCTCAGAACTGAGTGAAAGGAAAGTCACCACATGGCTAAATTCCTGGTCCAGCCCCTGGGAGAGTCAGGACATCATTCATTCGATTATGACAATGATGCCTTTTGGTGTCTTGAAGTTGTATTCATAAAAGAGCTTTGCTTCAATTCCATCTTTCAAATGTTTGCCCCAACAAATATTTAATATAGGGGCTCTGTTTAAAGCACTAGGTATTTCAGGGTAGTTGTATCAGACACAGTCCCTCTCATCAAGCAGTTTACGATCTAGAAGTACAAAGGTAGAGTGGCACTTCAATCCAGAATGCGATAAATGCTGTAAGATAAACCAGCATAGTGCTTTGGGGAGCAGGGGAAGCATCTTAGAGGAAAAGAAGATCATATTTAGAGAAAGCTTCTTGGAGAAGTAGTTTGAGATGGAATTC
Source organism: Neomonachus schauinslandi (assembly GCF_002201575.2). Lineage (NCBI taxonomy): Eukaryota > Metazoa > Chordata > Mammalia > Carnivora > Phocidae > Neomonachus > Neomonachus schauinslandi. The sequence continues at coordinate 30,776,744 of NC_058409.1, read as the reverse complement.
TAATATTCAGAGATAGTTGAGGGAGAGGTGGCTTAGGGATAGAGAGAGATGAAATGATTGATTAAATTGCTTGCATGCGGAGAGAGCAGCATTCTCTTCAGCAGAGTAGTATACTTAAAGTATGGAAAATAACCAGAATGAAAGGGAGAACTGGATAAGGAGTCTGGAGAGGTAGATAAGGGTAATATTTTCAACTGTCTCAAATGCTAGGCTGATGACTTTATTTGTAATTATGTAAGTAGTGTTTGAAGGCTTATTTTAAAAGCAATTCAGTAATGTTTTGTAGTTATTGGTGGGTGGGTCTTACACTTATTTAGTTAAATTTATCCCTAAGTATTTCATATTTTCTGGATGCTACTATAAAGGGTATTTTTGTTTAATTTTGTTTTCCAGTTATTAATTGCTAGCATATAGAAGGATAATATATAAAATATTGACTTTGTATCCTGTGACCTTAATAAATTCACTTGTTAGTTCCAGTAACTGTTTTTGGTAGGTTTCTTAGGATTTTTTTCTATGGCTAAGTTGTCAGTGAAAAAAAGACAGTTTTACTTTTTCCTTTCTAATCTGTTTGCCTTTATTTCTTTTTCTTTCCTTATTGCACTGGCTAGGACTGCCAAGGACAGTGTTTAATAGAGTAGTGAGGACAAACATCCTTGTTCTAGTCATGGTGGAAAGCATTCAGACTTTCACTATTAAGTACGACGTTAGCTGAAGGTTTTTCATAGATGTCCTTCTTTAAAAAAAAAAAAGTCTACTAAGTGTGTGTAATGACTAAGAATTTGGGCTCTACAGCGAAATGGACCTGGATTTGGAAACCATCTTCTGCATTTTCTACCTGGGTGATGTGTAAATTACTTTCTGTATCTTAGTTTCCTGTAAAATGGGGATAATGATAGAGCACTTAACAGGATAGCTGTTCGTATTAAATGAGATAATACATGTAGAATGATTAACATAGCACTCAATAATAAATGTTTAAAAATAGTTAATTATTAACAAACTCTTACTAGACCAATGTGAGCAGGAAGACTAGTAAGTGAAAATTTTAAGTTCTAGAAGTGGACTACAGGCAGGCAAGGGGAAAATTTTCACCAACCACTCTATTTTTAACTCAGATAATCCTATTTATCTCAACTTGAGAGTCCCTGGGCTGGGCTGGTGGAGGTGGTGATGAGAAAGGAGTGGATTATGTGTGTGGTTTCAGTGTAGGGAAGTTCATGTGAATTCAGGGTCTGAATGCTGGTCCTGTGGAAGTCCCAAGTCGGCTATCAATCTTCCTGTATCCATGGGTCTTTGTTTGTCAATATTCTGAGAGGCCCACAGATAGATACTGCTTTTCTCTGTTTCACAAATGGGATGACTAAGATCCATACTCCAAATGTTCTCAGGAGGAACTGCTCAAAGTCCTGGAAAATGGCTGAAAGTGTCCGTCCGTTTTTTTCTTTCTCTTTCTTTCTTTCTTTCTTTCTTTCTTTCTTTCTTTCTTTCTTTCTT
>NC_058409.1:30754363-30775237 GCF_002201575.2 Neomonachus schauinslandi | reverse complement strand
TCTTTCTTTCTTTCTTTCTTTCTTTCTTTCTTTCTTTCTTTCTTTCTCCCTCCCTCTCTTTCCTTCCTTCCTTCCTTCTTTCTCTCTCTCTCTCTTCCTTCCTTCCTTCCTTCCTCTTTCTCTCTTTCTTTTTTTTTTCCCCCCAAAGAAAGCAGGTCCCTGATTCATCCTGCTTTGATTTGGGGGTTTCCAGCACTGGGGATAGGTTCACACTGCATCATTCATATTCTCTCTTTCCTTGTTTCTATACTGGGTTGGTGTGGATCTCATGGCTGACCAGGGTCAGAGGGGTAGAGGTGTGGGCATATGACAGGTGGCATTTTTGGAGTCTGTGGGGCTGAATTTTAATTTTACTTAATTGACTGATGTGTGGAACCTGATGAAAAGTATGAATCTTTGCTTCTTAAATGTTTGTAGGACAGAAACTTCTTGCTTTGGCTTCTTCCTCTAAATATTTGTTGGGTCTTATTAACGCTCAGATTCTGGGCTGGCCACACATCCCCAAGCTCAAGTTCTCCCCGTTCTTTTCTTATTCTTAGAATCTTAGTATTTATGGCCTGTATCACGTATATGACACTTATCATTTAATGCCATGCATTGTTAATTACCTTTTGATGGGTCAGTATCTTATCTCTTTCACCTGATTGTAAGATCTCTGGGGGCAGTAACTTAACATATGATAAAGTAAATACTTGATTAATGGCCATTTTCAAGAAAGAAGGGAGTGAATGGGTCTTTTTGCTTTCTCTGCTGCCCACTTTTGCCCTAGATAAATTTCAAGGTTCCTCAGATGACAGCCCAGACTAAGGGACTAGAGCAATCATAGAAAGTATCCTCAGACCTTTTGATAAAGGGCAGAATTTGGCTTCTCTGTTATGTTTCTGTTCAATTTTTTTCCCCTTGATAGTTCATAGCATTTTGCCAGTAATGCTTCTCTTTTCTCGAGTTTTAGAATTATGACTAGGTGGTTTCCCTCACACGTTAATATTTTGGCTTGTGTTTCCTTCTGTCTTTTGGTTAGTTGGCATCCTGCAAAAAATTCTCCAGTTTCACTTTGCCATAGGAGCTTTTGGGATGTTCCCCATTCGGGTTTCTCACTGGAGTGTCCAGTTGGACTCGGTTACTTTGACCTGCTCATGCTGCAGGCTGAATACCCTGAGAGGTAAGACGTATGACCAGGTGTCATCTGTAGTAAGCGGAGACCACAAATTAGGTGTTGTTGTACCTCTTTGCCTAGTAGGCAGCTTGGGGGATTCTGGAGGCCAGGACTGGTTCTTACATCATCGTTGTTTCCTCCGAGGGTGGGGAGGGGGATCCTAGTGTTTTTTCATGCCTCTCTTTGGCATGTTCATCCTTTCCCATATCCTTGTAATGAGGCATTTTCTTCTGTCTGCTTGGCTAATGTACTGGGTGATGGTTGGGGGTGGCTCTCAAGGGGAGTTTCTCTTCTAGCTCAGAGTGCCTAAGGACGACTCATCGCCACTTTGCACAAGGCTGTGGCACGCAGCTTCCTAGAGTCAGTCCCTTCCCCTGGTGCCTGTGGCCATAAGTATAATCTCAGTACCGTGACTCACTACAGTTCCTTAGGCCAGTGATGAACTTCACAAACACTGCCCAATTGAGGACTCTCTTTTGGAGGAACTTTGTATGGTTTTAAAGAGGAGAGTTTATTTACCAGTCAGGATGGAACAGGTAGATTAAGGAGATCTGTCATGTCTGACTTCCTGTCTCTGAATGAGAAAAAGAACAGCAGGCCTATATCCAGTGCAACTTTCCCAGTATTGTCATTGGTTGATTGGGTTTCAGGGAACGAAATAATGAAAAGAAGAAGAATTTTTTTAAAAGGAAGAAAGGAATCTTGGACCACGACACGATCCAACTGTCCCAGAGTGAAGCTAAGGCCTACAAGTGAAGAGTTTCTTTCAAAGGACACTGGGGCTTCCGAAGGCAGCTTGTCTGACTGCTTACTCTTAGTTGGTTTCCTTTTCATAGTCTATTCATTTGGATTTACTTCTGAGAACCTCTGGGGTTCCAACTCTCCTACCTTACCCCTCTGTGCTCCCTACTTAGGTCTGCTGTCATACTTGCTTTTGTCTTCATCGTAATAGCCGGTCCTCAGCCCCTAATCCTAAGAACCAGAGAAGTTTCCAGAAATTTCTAGTGCAAACTTTCCAACACTTCCTTGGACTTTAGGTCTGATGGACCTAGTGGAAAGATAATGAACAAGGCCTGGGAAAGGGACCTATGAGGCCGGAACCACATATGACAGATCTGGCTGAGTTCCTCTCAGGCTCAGTTCTTTTGGATAAAACATGGTTGGTTTGTTTTTTTCCCCAAGCAAGCCTCTCCCATACTTCCAGGTGTCATTTGCAAAAGGGAATGCTTTCTCCAAAAAGGTTAGTAACATTCGTGGGGCCCCCTGGTGACATGCATCTTAAATTGTCTTGGCCAAGTACTGGTAGTAATCCTTCTGGATGGCACCTCCTAGGGCTTGGCCCAAGTGATTCAGGCCATTACTGAGAAGATCGTAGGATGTGGAGCCAGGTAGGATCATACTCTGGGCCAAGCAAAACATTACCACCTCTGAGAGAAACTTCTTGCTACTGGGAAAGAATCTAACATGTAAGTTGAAGAGAGGTACATGGAAGGCCCCCAGATTCGGAGGGAACTTCCTGTCTTTGTTTCTCATTATGCAAATTATTTGAGTAGGTTTCTGCTGTGCGGGGTGTGCGCTCATCTAACTGGGAGGGCAAATGGGAGCTGGAGCTGAGAAGACAGGTTCCCTTGGGAATATTGTTTTCACCTCTCCCAGTTTCCCCCTCAGCTTCTACTTTGCCCACACTGGATGTGGGCTCCTTGCTTCTTCTGGGTGGTGTCACAGGCTCAGGGCCTCTGGTGAACGAGCCCTAGGCCTAGAGCTTGTTGTACAGAGTAAGGATTAAAGGCGTTGACTTTAGATTTGTCCGTGAAGGGATGACATCAAGTAGATAAAAGGTCCCAGAGGTTTGATGGTCTTCACTGGGCCAAGCTCGCAAACCATATTTTTTTAAAGTAAGGACACAAGTTTACTTTTCTCATCTCTGAAGCTAAGTAATAGCCTAGCCATTCCTGAGGAGGAGTGCATGTTGTCATTGTTTGTTTGTTTTTTTTAAGATTTTATTTATTTATTTGAGAGAGCTCGAGAGCACGAGTGGGGGGAGGGGCAGAAGGAGAGGGAGAAGCAGACTCCCCGCTGAGCAGGGACCACATCTCCCCCCCCCCCCCCCGCCCCCAGCTCGAAACTCGATCCCAGGACCCGGAGAGCATGACCTGAGCCGAAGTCAGACGTGGAACCAACTGAGGCCCCCAGGCCCTCTGGTGCGTGTTGTCGTCGGAAGAGGAAAGTAGAAGCATGCACTAATGCTGCCCTGGCCCCATGTCTCAGAGGGTAATCCCTCTGCGGGCGCTACTCTTTATTCTATGGGTCAGAGATTCCTTTCTTCAGGAGGGTTTGTGACTGACGACTATTGAGTTTGGGGAAGGGGTCATGGCTGGATTGCCGTTGACCCGTTCACCCTTAAAGGTCGAAGCCGCTCTGTGGCTCCTGCCAGGGGTCCCTCCAGTGACGTTGGGCTGGTTGTGTTTGGTTTCTTCCCCTCCCCCTTCCTTCTGTCGTCCCATCACTGGCTCTTCTTTTGACCGCCTTGGAAAGGGTACAGTTCCTACGGGGCTGTCCTTGGTTCTCTTCTCAACGTAAGGAGTCTGTGCTGAAGTTTCAACTACGGACAGCATCGTGGTTACGGCGCCACGCTCCGGGGCCGACTCTGAAGGGTGGATCTCGGCCCTCTGACTTCCTAGCTATATAACTTTGGGCAAATTAATTAACCTTTTTTTTGCCTCAGGTTCCCCAACCATAAAATGGGGCTAATACTAATACCTACCTCATGACATCGGGGGTGTAAAGTGCTCTGAAAAGTGGCCGTGTGGAGAAAGACATTGCCGGCAGGCTAGCGGCAAAATCACCCTTAGTGATGCGCTGCTGGTGTGGAAAGAAAATGGCTTTGGATTCAGCCTGATACTTATTAAAATCCTGGCTCCGCTCCTCATTAGCTCTGGGAACTTGGGAGAGTCGCTTGATTTTTCTGAGTCCCCATTTCCAGCTACCCATGGCACATTGATTCAGGCATCTGTTGCCGCATAACAAACCACCCCAAAATGCAGTGGCTTCAGACTGCAACCATTCTTTGTCATTCTCTCTCACAGTCCCGGGGACTGACTGGGCTCAGCTAGGAGGTTAGTCTCCTTCATGTCCTTTGTGGTCACAGGGTGGCTGAGCAGTCCGACTGTAGCTGAGACTGGGTCACTTCAAAGTTTCCTCTTGACGTGTCTAGAAGTTGTTGCTGGCTGTTCTCATCTGGGAGCTTAGCTGGGGTTAAGGGCCAGGGACCTCGCCTGGGAGTATCCCGAGAGAGGGCCAGGCAAAAGCTGAGTTGTCTTTTGTGATCTAGCCTCAGAAGTCACTTCTAGCACATTCTGTTTGTTAGAAGAGAGTTAGTTACTAAGCCCTGACCAGGTTCAAGGGGAGCAGAATTAGACTATTTCTTGGTGGAGGGATTGTCAAAGACTTTGTGGGTATGTTTTGAAACCATTACAGTCGGCTTTCTTTTTTTCTTTTCTTTTTAAAATTTATTTGAGAGAGAGACAGAGATGGAGTGACAGAGGGAGAGGGAGAGGGAAGAGAGAATCCCAAGCAGATTCTGCACTGAGCGTGGAGCCCCAAGCAGGGCTCGATCTCATGACCCTGAGGCCATGACCTGAGCCGAAACCAAGAGTCGGAGGCTTAACCGACTGCACTACCCAGGCGCCCCTACAGTGTGCTTTCTGGTCACAAACTATTGATATGAAAAATACGTTCAACCTCACCCCAAATCTTCCTCCTTCAAAAAAGTCTCATCCATTAAGGCACCAGGCTCAGGCTCAGGGGCCAGGTCTCACTCTCTAATTCAGGTGTAGGTGCAGATGAGGCTTCTCTAAGTCATTTCCGTGGGTACAGCAACTTGAGCCTTGCTCCTCTTGACTCGAAGAAGTGAACTATAGAAACAAGTGATCTGACTCCCCACCCCGCAACCCTCCACTACCACACAGTGCTGGAATAGACGTAGGGAAACTGCTATAGAGGCCCCTTTTTAAAAATTGGTAATACATAAACGTTTTGGAGTGACTTAAATTTTGAAATAATTTTAAACTTACAAGAAAGTTGCAAAAATAGTACAAAGATACTTCTTTGCCCAGCTTCCCCAAATTATACAACCTTGTGAACTTATCAAAACCAGGAAATGAATAGTACTATCTATGTAATACTATTAACTAATTTGTAGACCTTATTCAGATTTTGCCACTTGTCTTACTAATGGCCTTTTCCTAGTCTGGGATCCAATCTAGAATCTCCTATCACAATTAGCTGTCATGTTTCCTTGGCCTTCTATCTGAGGTAGATATTCCCACTTAGAAAGGGGGAAAATGCAGCCCCTGGTGCGTTAGCAGTTCTGAAATCCCACTGGGCACGTGAATAGGCTCACGTCTGGGAATGATTCTCCACTATTCTTGGTTCTACACCCTAGGGGCTCCTCGTTTTGCCCTCTAAATTATCCTTCCTTTTCCATAAAATACGGCCTGTGTCCGCAGCTAAGGACTTGTCTCAGTGTTCTGTGTTCTTTCAGGTGATGGTCAGTCAGGTGCAGCCCCCAAGAGGAGACACAGGAAAGGCGCAAAAAACCCACAGAGGTTGGTATAGTCACCGGTCCTAGAGAAGGGGTCACTGCATGCCACTCAGGGTCAAGAGGAAGTGCCACGTTTTGGTCAGGTGGATCAAGACAGAAAAGCGCAGACAGCGTTAGGCCAGAGACCTTATTGGGATTTCCTTGGGAATAGAGAGGCAGGGCAGGGTGAGTTGTTTAGGACTGGCTAGTTGGAAGAATTCTAGTGGACTCTAAGCTATAGGGGTGGTTGGTGCCCGCTTGCTTGGTCCCTGGTCCTGGGATGATTAAGGGGCAGATAGAAGAGGTACGGCTCTGAGTTGGTTAGCTTGCATATCAAAGGCTTGCTCCTGATTGAGTGCTTCCCTATCTCCAGGCAGTGGCTAGCCCCGATGGTGCAGTCTCTCCAGACAGAAAGGGTTTTTAAGATGTCAAAACATCATATTATATAAAAAACAAAAACTCTATGGAGTACACTCAGCCAGCTCCCTACTTATAGATGTTTGGGGGCCCAAAGGCTTTTCATTTCGTAGTGCTTGGTCCCTTTGAGACCGTGTTCCTACTAGTACACTTCTTTGTAAAAATGTGCGGTTTGCCTATGAATCTTACTGGGGTTCACTACGTTAGACAAAAGCCACACTCTCAAATCTTACCAAGACAAGCTCTCTACCTTGAGCTCCCTGGGGACTGCTATTAGACAACACCCTTCAGGTTAGTGGAATCCCTGTTCTTGAATGGAAAGGACCTGGGAGGCATGTCCTTAAGATCCTTAGAGGGCCTTTTGTCTATCTCAAAGGTTCTTTGAGACGTTTGCTTCTTGATTTTTCTGAGGTCTTAACAAATGATACAATTCAAAGTGCCTCAGACTGAATTCATTATCCATTTACCATATCCTATGCTATATGGGACACCCCCATCTTAGGTAGTGACATTGATCTAGTCTTCCAAACCACTGGGAACCTCAAAATCCATTGTCTTTGGATCCTTTCTCACCCTCATCCCCTGTGTCCAGTATGTTGTCAAGTTCATGACAGTTTTTACTACTGCAAAGTTTCTTCAATCCAATTCTTCCCATTCGTGTTGCTCTAGTTGGGTACTTCTATGTCGCCTAGACTGTCACAGTAGCTGCTAAATGGAATTCCCCATTTTCAGAGTTTCTGCTCTCTTCTATCACCTTTCCTGGAATTAGCTTCCTAAAACAAAGTAATTATGTCTGCCCGACCTGTAAGTCTTTATTAGCTTCTTATTGCTTATAGACTAAAGTGAAAATGCCTTCACATGACATGCAAGGACTTCCAGTGTGATCCCACCTGCAGCCCACTCTGATACCCTTAGTCTTTGCTGCAGCCAGGATGGACTGTTTTGAAAATTTGGGGAGACATTTTACATTTGTCTTCCTTAACGCTTTTGTGCATTCTGTTTCCTTGGCTTGGTGTGCTTTTCCTTTCTTTCACAGTCAGTTGCTAGCTGCCCCATCCTTCACAGTTCAACCCAGATCCCACTTCTCCTCAAAGCTTTTTCTGATCCCCTCGGTCTGAATGAATCATGGCATCCTTTATGTTTCTGTAGTGGTTCATAGCTCTTCTGTAATCGTAACGGTCTATTCTATCATTTAGCGTAGTCAAATCAGGAAGCAGGGTATGTGTGTGTGGTCCCTAGACTATGAGCTTCTTGAGTGTGAGATGGAACTGCAGCAAAGGATGTATCTGACTTATGTTTTTGGGCCTTAGTTAAATTAGATGGCTAACAACTGCCTGATGACTTGAAGAGAGAATGACTTTTACTTTAGGATTAGAACTGGCCATTAGAATAAGCATCTGGTTCATGGAAGGAGATTGGCCTAGGTGTATTATACGTTGGCAGAGATACACGAAAGAGGTAAATTGAGGCAGCTACTTTAGATGAAAATAGGGGGTTGGTTTAGTTACAGAGCTCTATGCTGGACTCTTCACTAGTATTGTTGCTGCTGTTTATAACAATAAAAACCAAATCTCTGATGTGTGGCCTAGAGGCTATGTTTTATTAGCCTCTGTGGGAAACACCTTGATTATTGGGGGTGCTAATTCCTAAGGACCGAAGATTATTCAGGGATAGGAGAATTTGGCTGTTTTGTATGCCAGTGTACGCCATGGTATTTGGGATGTTATAGGATCTCAACAAATATTAGTTGAAGGGAGAGTGAGTGAAGAAGTAATTTCTCCTCCTCTGTGACTCTAGGGTACCTACATGTGCCATTTGCAAGGATCCTAGCTTGGAGAGCCAGTTCAAAATCAGCCAAAGTTAAGAGAAGGCTCATTCCTCACGAGTGATTTATTCGGGGTCCTCTTGATACTCAGAGCTTTCTGCATTGCCACAGATGAGTGGGGGACACTGGGGCGTTTGGATGTAGACATAAGTGATCGGTGGCAAGTGAATGGCAGAATTGCAATCGAAATCAGGCGGTCGGAAGTGACAGGAGGTTCTTTTAGGTGGCCAGGAGGAGAGTTTGGGCTGTGTCCTTAGTCCAGGAAGAGGAGACTATTCAGACATTGTCAGGTGTTTGGTTGTTGTGCTTTTAAATGATGAGAGCCCTTCCTGGAAATCAGTCTTCCTGGGCCCAGTCTCAGCCCACTGCTTTCTGTATGACCTTGTGCAGCCTGTGCTCACACCCTGGGCTTTGTTTTGAGCTGACAAATGCTGGTTTCTCCTTCAGCTGTGAGAACCGGGGAGGAGAGAGTGTTACAAGCCAACTAGGTAAGTGGCATGGCATCAAAATAGAGCCTGCATGGGTTTCTAGCTTTTCTTTGGAAATTTTAGCAAAATCCCAGACTGAGGGACAATCTGGACGTCTAGAGTGCTGAATTTCTCTCTTGAAGCTGGACTTCCCTGTCTTCCATTCTGAGGATCAAATCCGAGCAGCCTCCCTAAGTCTGTGATTGTGATAATTGGGTGGGAGGGATTGGGGCAATTTAGGAAGATGATGGGGGCCTGACCTCTTCCTGCCTTTGAAATCCACAGAGGAAGGAAAATGGGGAAAATGATAAATAGTTGATTAGAAAATGGGGAGTGCCCCTCCTAAATGAGGACAGCTGGCTCGGTGATGAAAATGTTTTGCTGTTAATGGCCCCCAGGACCAGATGCTGTGAAAACAGAAGTTAAACTCTGACTTTGGGCAGCTCTCTCCATGCAGGGAGGGCAGTCTAACCTCTTCTCTGCCCTTGCCCGGCCGTGGGCTCCTCTGAGGGAGTCTCAGCGGTCTTGAGAGAGGGGACTCATTGGGTCCAGGTTACTGGATTCCAGGGGAGGGGTAGTTTCAGTTGACAGGGGCCTCAGGGCATGTGGGTTTTGCATCTGCTTGACCTTTGGCTTGTCCTTGGAGACTCTGCCTGCCTGTTTTCTGTAGGGCTAGCTCAAGGTGACCTCTCTCCGTTCCGTAGATAGGAGAGTTGGCCTGCTTGGTCTCTTCCTATCCCCGAGAAACCGACTTTGCTACAGGACTGGGGGAACCATATGGCAGCCTAGATTACAGTGATTGTTGGCGTTTGTTAACAGAGAGAGCAGGCTTTTTGGCTATAGCAGATCCCCCAGGTAGGGTTGCCACACCATCTGTGAGCACAGCATATAGGATCAGCTAGATGGGTATACGGTCCCATTCTCATTCACTCCCTGCCTCCTAAGCAGAGGGAGAGGTAAGTTTGCCATCAAATATTGGCTGATAGATATATACTTCAGCTCCTTTATTGTTATTTTCTTTGAAGGAAGCTAGAGAGGTCTGGTAGTCATGTATCTTACACTTGAGAGATTTACAGTCTAGTTGAGGATACCAGATTAACATGAATCAATAGCACGTGACATAAAGCAAAAGATATATAATAATCGCAAATAGGGAAAACAGACTATAGAATTCAGAAATAGGGAGGATCCGTTGGGGCTGATATTTTCCAGAACAGGGTTAGGACTGGAGGTTAGTCTTGAAGAATGAATAGGTTTTTGGGATTTAGGAGGATAAGGGAAAGGCTTCTAGGCCCAAAGAACAATATGAACAGAGGTAGAGACAAGCAAGATGTCTTTACAGGACCATCAGGAGATAAGTGTGGTTGGGGTAGAGATACAGGGGAGATAAGATTAGGAAAGCAGGGCAGGACCAGATTAAAGACGGTCTCCAGAGACAGGCTAAGGAGCATGGACTTGGTTCTGGAGGTGATATGGCCCCATTGTAGGTACTGGTGCAGAGATATGATATGAAGGGAGGAATGTTTGCAAACACATTATATACACAATTCAGAGTGGACTGGAGTTGGGGAGAGATATCTGTTCCAGAGATCAAGGAGGGAGTTATAAAGTCCTTGAAGCCATGGCAACTGGGGGAAGAGACAGGTAAACTACACTGTTCCTTTCCAGAATCTGTTAAGATTTGATCAGGAGCTGGGTAGCAGCTGGGAAAGGGGTCATGAAGCTGAGAAAGGGGTCAAGGTTTAACCTTGGAAAGCCGGGAAAAATATAGTGCCATTGGCAGAAATGGAGAAGTTGTGAACAAAAGTAATTTTAAGGAGGAAAAGGATGAGTTGGCAATGATTTTATTTACTTAACAAACACTTATGTGGCACTTACTATGAACTTGACACTGTACTAATCACTTCATAAATGTTAACTCATTTGGCTTTCATCATAACCATATAAAAGAAATACTTTGCTATTTTCTTTATCGCAAAGGGGAAAACTCAAGCGTGGCAAGGTTAAATAATTTGCCCAGTGTCATGAAGCTATCAATAAATATTCTGAACCCAGGCCATTACTCTAGGCTCCCCCTTGTTAATGGGAGACCCAAGCAGAAACTGTAACAGACAGTAGGACATCTAATTCTTGTTAAATGCATCTTTTGTGCGGAATTCTTTGCAGGAAATGTAAAAATGGGCATGACGTGGATATAGCATTAAAGAGCTGGTACAGTTCTAGGGAGGGAAGGGCATTTGTCCAGTGCTTGTCAAAAGGCACTAAGTTTTGTGCTACAAGAAGGTAGCACATCAAGAAGCGGGGGGCAAATGCATTTGTGGCTAGAGATATCAGAAAAGACTTGAACAAGAAGGAGATGGGATTGTAGATATACCTTGAAAGATGGGTCAGCTTGGACTTTGATAGTTTGGAGTAGGGGAAGACCATTCCAGATAGAGAGCAAAGCTTGAATAACATCATGGAAGAAAGAAAGTTCAGAACATCTTCTGGGACCAGCACAGGGCACAGTACCTAGCTCAGTAAATGTTTGCCCTGGGATGGGAAGTTGTGACTGCAACATAGAGTTGGACAACACGGAGAGAGGGCTGGCTCCCTGGAGAGAGGCCTGGAGCCCATGGGAGAGGAGCGTTGGAGACATCAAATTGCAAGTCCACAGCATACAAATGAGGAGGTGGGGTGGCTGATGCCCTGAGGGCAGAGGACTCCTGGAGGGAAGCTGAGAGCTGAGGATGGAGCCTTTTTGTTTCATGCATGCAGATAAGGAAGCTATTCTTCCTTTGGGATGAGCCCCAATAGTTTCTAAAATAAGGCTTATTGGCTTGCGGGCTGTGGTTGTTTATCTCCTAGATGGGGAGACCATTTCCAGCTCTCTGCCTCTGCTCTTCAGAGGCCTCCCAGCCACCGGGAGTAAGTGCATTTCTCATTGTCACTGTTCCCGGAGTAGATGTAGACTTGGATCCTAGGCCCCTTCTGCCTGGACTGAGGAAAGAATGAATATATGACACTCTAGGCACGTTATGGGTGCAGAGGTGATAGTTCAGGGACTCGTGGGTTCCCTGTGTGGTGTGAAACTTACGTGGTTGAGATTGCTTTCTCTGACATCATGGGCAGTGACTTCTAGTATTCCATAGCCCCTTAGGCCTTGAAGGATCATTCTTTTTTTTTTTTTTTTTAAGATTTTATTTATTTATTTGACAGAGAGATAGAGAGCACAAGTAGGCAGAGAGGCAGGCAGAGGGAGAGGGAGAAGCAGACTCTCCACTGAGCAGGGAGCCCGACGCGGGGCTCGATCCCAGGATCCTGGGATCATGACCTGAGCCGAAGGCAGCTGCTCAACCGACTGAGCCACCCAGGCGCCCCTTGAAGGATCATTCTAAGGAAAACTGTTGAGTAGGGACAGAGCTTGAAAATACAGAGGACAAGCACTGCTTGTGGACTTCTTCAGTGGACATGCTGGGGTGATCGAACCTCACACTTCATCTCATGAAACAGAGAGCACAGTCCTAGGAGCAAGATGTCACTTTAAACTCCCCAATTTGCCACTTACTAGCTCTGTGACCTTGGGACGACTGACCTTTATGAGCCCATCTCCTTAACTGGAAAATAGGGTTGATGGCATTTGCTTTTCTTTCCTAACAAGGGTATAAATCATGTCTGTGAAAGCGCTTTGAGATTGCAAAGTGCTGTATGAGAATGTGCTGTTATTATTACAACTACTAGCCGTTTACTCAGTCTTGCAGATTAATGTCCTGAGAGTGCCTTTTGCATAACCTCTTCATAGTGCCCCTGCCAAGGACTGAAAGGGCAGGGCCAGAGAGCGGGGGTCTGAGGCACGGCATGCAGTGTCTCCTTGGGCAGACGTATCCCATTCCATTGGCCCTGGGAGGCACTTCCCGTACCCTGAACACGCAACATCTGGGAAACGGCCGTGGCCGACAGCTGATGGCATGGTGGATGTGATGAAATCAGCTAACTCTTGTCTTGGAACCAGGCGAGCCACATACACAAACTCTTCTTTTTGTCCTACATGAAAAGCTATTTTATCTCAACCTTTGCTAGAGGAGATCTCGCTGAAGTGAAGGAGGCATTGTGCCGCCTCAGCATTGCAGAGCTCCCGCTGCCCTTGGGGATCTTGCCTGGTGTCATGGTCAGTCCTTTCTCGTGGTCCAGAGCTCTGCAGGCAGAAGTTCAGCTGGAACGTATCTCTCTTGATCTTGGCAAGTCTCCTGCTTCCTGATTGGGGGCGGGGGGGGGTGGGTGGGAATCTCTCATGACAATTTTGTCATCACTTCCCGCTTCCTCAAAAAGTGGAAGGCAAGATGCGTTTTGGTTAATGGGACGGTTTATATTCCTCGGGGTTGGACTGTGTTGGGCTCTGGTGTGTTAGAAGGTGAGGAGCTGGGACTCCTCTCTCTGTCCTTCAGACCCCTAACCTAAACGCTTCCTGCGCCAGGACAACCACTACACCCTTCATGGAGCTTCTCTTCAGGATGAATTCTGTTCCTGTTTTCTTGTACCATTCAACTGCGAAGTCAGCGCTCCTTTCTTAGTACCGACTCTTGTGGTTTCAGTCTTTTATTGACGGTGTGGGTGCAGACTTTCCACCTTTCCGTCGAATGGCAAGGAGACGCCCGAGCCACCGCCCCTCTGGCGGGCTGCTGCAGGCTCCAGGAACGCGTGGCCAGCTTGCAGTTACGAATGCAAACGCTCAGGTAAAGGTGGCTAAGAAAGAGGCGCTGACCTTTGCTGAGCATGTACTTTCACAGACATGACTTCACTGGATTCTCCCAACAACCTAGGAAGGTGGCCTTCTCTTCCAGATGTTACATCCAGGAACCTGAGGCCCAGAACCACCGGCCACGCTAGTTAGAGGGGATGGAGCTAATCTGAAACCAGGCTCTGCAGGCAGAGCCAGTCTGAAAACAAAGAGCGGTGATAAGGGGATTACTAGCACTTACTGATTACCTAGACATTCTCTCCCCCCACCCCGGGCCCCCAGCTAACGCTGAGAGGCAAGAGATGACTGGACAGGGTTCTTTGAAGAGTTCTGGGGGGGGTTTCCCTGCCCGATTCTGGGCATGGGCTGGTGACCATGGCCCCTGGTTGGAGCTGTCCTGGGTCGCTCAGCCTCTGATTGGCCCTCTGGCCTCCACTTCCAGAGCCTCCCGATTCAGGTCAGATGCTGCGTGGTGCCCTAGAAAGAACGGGGTTTCTAGCCCAGCGTGCCTCCCTGGAGCCCCTGGGCCTGCTAGGCCAGCGCTTGCAGCACTTCTCCCCCTGCCCCAAGCTGTGTTTGTTTCTATTATGTCATTTGCTTATTATAGGCAGTCTGCTAAGTGTCAGCTATCATTTCCCCGTGGTTCCCCTGCCTTTTCTTCTCCCTGTCTTCCCCAGTGTTTTCAGGACTGTGGGTGACAGGGACCCAGGAGGCAGCACTCTAAATAGGTTCCTTGTACAGTTCTTCATTAGGAATTAAGCTTTTCTGTTGATTTTCCCTTGGGGACGAGCTTTTGTTAGAAGCACTGGCGCTGTCAATGAGGATCCTCTCTGTGGTCCAGGGAAGGAGTGCCTCAAAGGACTGAAAAGAGAGCAAACTGCAAGCGGGAGGGGTCTGGAGGGGGAGGGGGAGCGGGTTGGTTTGGATCTGCGGGGGTCAAGTGCTGACCTGGGATTTGGCAGCTTCTGTGTTTTGGTCTTCGGCTTCCCGTGACCTTGGCAAGCACTTGTCCTTTTAAATGTTTGCGTCCTTGTGCTGTTTGCGTACTTTGCACTAAGAGATGCTCACTGCGTTCTGGTCCCAGAGTCATAGCCATAGTTACAAGACAGCAAACTGGAGCAACTGCCCCAGAATCCAGACTTGGGGGAAGCTGGGAGGTCAGGTGCCTGGGCAGTGACAGGGGAGACATCGCACTCCGGACTGTGGTGTGTGAAACAAGAGCTCGGTCTGTTAGGCCGCAGGGCAGCCTACGCCCCCTTCCAGAATTACTGCGGGAAGAAGTGGGGCTCATTTTCCCTCCGAACACGCCCATCTGAGCCCTCTGTCTGTGTGCTGGGGCTTTATGACTTCTGTTCTACCCCACTGCCGTTTTCAGCTGTTTCCCCGGATTGGACCTGGTTACACGGGGGCCATCTCCCAGAGATTCCTTGGCATCTCCTGCAGACGGCTTGGCTGGAAGCAGCTCCCGTTTGGCCGTGTTCTGATTCAAGCCCACGGCAGAGGAGGGCGTGTGCTTTGGACTAGGTATCAAAATGGGGCCTGCAGAGGTGGTTTGCTTCCTGGCGTCTCCGTTGCTCACTAGGCACGCATGGGCCTCTAGCTTTGGGCGTTTTCTCTGGAAAGCAATAGCAGGGCTGCCCTGATGGCTGCATGTTTGGAGGGATGAACAAAAACCGACTTGCATACTCATCCTCACCTCCTCCCCGCTGATGCACAGAGGAGCTGCCCTTGGTGCCCGAGTCCATCTCTCCCGCCTTCTCAGGATCCACACACTGTGCACTTTTTTCTTTCCACACCTCTGCTGAATCCTTTCCATCCACTTTTCAACATATTGACGTCTCTCGCATCTGCAGCTCCTGCCCAGCTTTCTGTTCTCTCTTCTGCCAGACTTGCAGGAAGAACAGTTTCTACACCTTGTCTCTGTTGCACGAGCTCCCCTGTCCCCCTGTTTGGCGTCCTCCTCAATCCCCACTCCATCAGAACTGCTCCAAGTGAACTGCAAGTCCCTGAACCTCATGTCCACGGTCCTTCCCCATCTGATCTCCTCTCTCAAGCACTTTGACCCCACGAACTGACCCTGGCTTCTGCTGCCATCCTGTCACCCGTAGTTGCCCGCCTGCAGCTCTAGCCATCCCTTCCCATTCTCCGGTTTTCAGCGTTCCTTTCTACCCCATTTTTGAATGTGGGAGTTTTCCAAGTCTCCATCCTAGGTGCTCTTTTTTGCCCCTGCTGTCTCTCTGTATGCAGCTTTCCTGCCTCCGGTAATGTGTCTGCGAGGACCCTCAAATTCAGGGGTTCCCTGGAGCCCTTTGAACTCCAGATTCTCTTCGTCTTCGTACTCATCTTCTCTATTTGACGTCTCACAACCATCTCAAACTCCACCTGTCCCAGACCGCACTCATAACGTCACCTCCTTCCCAAACCTCTAAGTGTCTCTTCGCTTAACCACTTGGACTTTCTTCTTTCTTACTGGAACACAGTCCCCCCCCCCCGCCCCCAACCTTCTTGTTACTTTTCCCTCCTAAATCTTTCTTGAATCTGTCTCTTCACTGACATCACCCATATCAAATAATGATTGCCTTTCACCTGTTTTACTGGAGTTGCTTCATTACAGGCCTTTTAATTAGCGATTTGTGCCCCTTAGAGTCATTCTTCACATGCTGGGTTTTGTTTTTTTTTTTAATTATCTTAAAAATTTAAAAAAAAATTTTTTTTCACATAGTGGGCTTTTAAAAACACACGTCCAGTCAGATTTCACTCTGCCACCCCTCCTGTCCTCCAGTCCCCTTCTTTAACCTTCACGTATATGACAACCACATTCCTCTCATGCCCTACAGGCCCTGTGTGGTCTTGCCTCTGTCAACATCACCAACGTCATCTCCGCCCCCTTCTCTTCATTCTGTGCTTGGGTCACCCTGGCCCTGACAAGACATGACTCCTGCCTCAGGGCATTTGTATGTGTTCTTCCCTGTCTCGGAAACGCCCTTCCTTCCGTCCTTCTGCACTCTGCTGAGATGTTACTTCCTTCAGGAAGGCTTTCTGAAGCCCCAGGCTAGGCGACAGGTAGGCCACATCTGCTCACAGCTGCCATTATCCTTATCCTTCTAGTGCTTACTCCTGAATCACCAAGACATCATTCGACATTGGATACCTGTCTCCCTACTAGGCCATCAGCTCCAGAGAACAGAGACTGTGTGTGTCACACTAAGACTTTAGCACAGTGCCTGGCACAGGGGTGGCCCCGGGATTGGTTCTTCCTATGAATGAATGACAATGAGCTGGGAACAAGGGGATTAAGATGAATTTGCAGAGAGGTGTATGCAGACAATGTTGTCCTCCCGAACTCTCAAGCTAGAGAAGTCACTAATAGTTCAGTTTGCTAAGAATCACATAGTTAGTTTACCTAGTTCAGAATTTTGGTTTTAAATATGAGGAGATGAAGGCCCAGAGACTGAAGTCACTTGCTCAAGGTCAGAGAATGAGGTAGGAAGAGTTCAAACTCCTCCTGCCCGACTTCCAATTTGGCCCTCGCTCTCATCTGCACTACCCTCTTCCTCCCTCTCACACAGGGGACAGCCTGTATGTTCCCCAGTAGCGAGCAAGGCTCTGGAGTCAGGAAGGCCGATTGCTTCCTCCCTGCTGCAAGTGAGGGTGGCAGGTGGGAGCAGCCCCGACACTCCCCTCCCCCCAGGGTTAGCGATGAGTGATGGGCTGCAAGGGCATCTGAGCCAAGGCCAGGCTTACCTGTTGAGATGGGGAGCCCTGAAAGGAGAAACACAAGGGATGTGTTTGTTGAAGTAACTTGATTGTCCAGTTTCTGGGTTGTCAGAATTTGGGGACTGGAAACCTGACAGTGGAGCTAAAACTTCTGGGAGCCTGGTTTGTGTCTGTGACTTGTGGGCTCGCTGTGCGCCTGCCTGGGAACCCCAGCTGTGTGGTCTGAGGCCGAAGCCTTCATGGAGCCATGGGGGGCAGCGCGTCTGCAGTGAGGCGTCCCTTCCTCCATCGTGTTTACCTGACCCTGTCCTGCTAGTCACTGAGAAGTCCATCCTGTAATATCTAAAGATGGAGAGCTCCCGGCTGGGAGCGGCTGTGCAGGAAACAGGATACTTAGAATATAAACCATAGGATGCTGGCCCCTCACATTTCCAGTCTCCCCTCACTCATTTTCAGGTTTTTTTTTTTTTCTTTTATTTAACCATTAAATCTCCATGACTATCCTGGGTACGGAGGACATGGAGATGAGTAAGTCACATGTCTGCCTATGGGAAGCTCATAGCTTAGTGATGGGCCATTCATTTATTCATTCACTCATTCATAAAATATTTGGTAGGCATTTATCACGGGCTACGCTTTATGCTGGGCTTATTCACTCATTCAGCAATGTTTGAGTTCTTCCTGTATATCAAGACTCCTTCCAGGTGTTTGGAATATTGAACAAAAAAATCTCTGCCCTCATGGAATTTACTCTCTAATGGGGAAAGACCTATCATATAGACTATACATAATAAATAAGTAAATTAAATAGTGTTTAGAAGGGGTAAATACTATAAAAAGAAAAAAAAATGAGTGGAAAGGGGTAAAGGGAGTGCACGGCGTGGGTTGCAGTTTTAAGTAGGGTGGTTATGATAGACCTAACTTACAAAAGTGATATAGAGCGGAGACTTGAAGGAGGCAAGGGAGTTAGACGTATGGCTATCTTGGTGAAAGGAATTTCAGGCAGAGGTTCTTCCATCTAAGGTGGAAACATGCCTGGCATGTTCAAGGAACAGTAAAAAAATCCATATGTCTATGTCTGGAGCGGAATGAGTTGAGGTTAGACAGGCAATTTCAGTGCCAGATCACGTAGGGCCTTATAGGGCCTTGTAGGCCATTATAAAGATTTGGGTTTTTCTTTTAGTGAAATCCAGATCCACTGGAGGGTTTTGAGTAGAGGAGCTATTTGATCTGACGCATATTTGAAAGGGATCACAGAGTCTCCCATATTGAGAATAGACTTTTGGGAGCAAGGGTGAAAACAGAGAAACCAGTTAGGAGGTCACTGCAAACATCTAGGAAAGAGATGGTGGGGACTCTGTGTATAGTGGTAGCAAAGGAGGGGATGAGATAAGGTTGGAAGCTGATAGAGGAAGTGGAATCAGGAGGGTTTTAATTTTATTATTTTTTTATTAAGGTAAAATATACATAAAATTTACTATTTTAACCATTAATAAGCATATAGTTCAGTGGATCTAAGTACATTCACACATTTGGGCAACTATCAGTACCATCCATTTCCAGAACTTCTTCATCTTCCCAAACTGAAACTCTGTTATTTTTTTTAAGATGAGAGAATTAACATCATGTTTCTGGGCTGGTGGGAATGACTCAGTTGAGAGGGGGAAGTTAATGATGTAGGAAGGTGAGGGAGGGGGAGATTGTTGGAATGATTTCCTAGAGTAGGGAAGTGGTGAGATCTGGAGTACAAGCAGAGGGGTTGGCTGGGGGACCACGGATAGTTCATCTTAGTAACAGGAAGGAAAGCAGATGCTGAAAGGTGCATAAATGCTGTTGTGAGAGTCTATAAAAATTCTCCTCTGGTTGTTCCCATTTTCTCAGTGAAGGAGGAAACAGTCATTGGCTGAGAGTTCTGGGGAGGAGTATTAGAGGTTTGAGGAGAAAGAAGGTGTAAAATAGTCATCTAGGTGAGTGAATAAACTAGGGAGTTACAGTAAAATTGTAGGGCCCACTGTAAGTGCCCATCTTTGGATCATGGTCATGAATTTACAGTGAGACCAGCCTACCTGGGTGTGGGCTCGTCTCCAGCTGCATTCAATTGCATGGATGCAAATACTGGGTTGGATTTAACTAGGATTGTGGTTTAACAAAGTGAAGAAAGGGAATTATTATAAAGCTTGATCATGAATGTAAGCTGGGAAAGAAGGGAAGAGGGGGCACCATATCCCTCTGAGGACCAGTGGAAAGATGGTAGCATCAATGGACTAGAGACTCTGTTAGGATAAAAGAATTGTTGGGGTCCCAATCCTAGAGGGACTGAGCTGGAAAGTGGTTGGAGAGCTGGAAAGTGGTTGGAGAGTGGAATGTGTACATTCAAGACCATGGTTGCAATTTCTGGTGATGACAAGGACTACAGTTGCTAGAGAAGAGAGGAGCACAAGATCACTGGAGAAGAACTCAAGGAACCGAGAAGCCAAGATATTGGCAGGACGACTTGGTCAGGGTAATTACGTTTCTAAAAGTTAAGATAGGACTAGTATACATACACATATGACTAATAGACGTGTGTCCTGCCCTCGAAGAGCTTGAAGTCGAGCCCAGGAGATAAGCAAGTCAAATGCATTGACCACGTAATGTGAAAAATGCCGTGACTGGAAATGTGCAGGGAAGGGCAGCACAACTAGAGGACACATAAGCCCAGCCTTGAGGGCTGGAAAATCTTCCTGGAGGAAAGAGATTGTGTGGGGACTTTGAAGAACAAATGGAAGTTAACTAGGGAAAGGGAGAGGAAGAAGTGCTCCAGAAAGGGGGAACAGCATGTGCAAAGGGATAAACATGAAGCCGGGGCACGCTGGAGTAATGGAAAGAAGATCTATTACTGCAGGTGCATGTACAGTGGTGCTAGATGAGGTTAAGAAGGTGAGGTGAGTGGAATCATCATGTTGGGCCTTGGGGGCTATGGTAAGGAGTTTGGCTGTATTCCATGAGCAGTGGAAGAGGTGTAGAGGGACCAGGGGATGGAAGCCGAGGTTGAGGAATGCTTAATAGTTGAGTGACATTTGAGCTGGGCCCTCATATGAGCTGTCTATGGCTGCATAACAAATTACCCTGAAACTTAGTGGCTTAAAACAACAAACATCTATTTTCTCGCAGTTTCTGTGGGTCGGGAATCCAGATGTAGCTCAGCTGAGTCCTCAGACCTAGGAATTTTACAAGACTACAGTTAAGGTGGCAGCCAGGGCTACAGTCGCCTCAGGACACAACAGGAGGCATTCACGCTCACTCGCACAGCCAGCGGCGGGCTTCAGGTCCTCACTGGCTGTTGGCCACAGACATCAGTTCCTTGCCACATGGGTGTCATCACAGGGTGGTTGCCGACATGGCACCTGACTTCCTTTAGAGCAGGCAAGGGAGAGAGCGCGAGAGCGCGAGAGAGCGGGCAAGTTTCAAGTTGCAGTCTTTTTATAACCCAACCACGGAAGTTCACATATTGTCCCTTTTGCTATATTCCATTTAGTAGAAGTGAGTCACTAGGTGCAGCCCACACTCAAGGGGAGATGTTGGATACGGGCAGCAATGTTAGGGGCCATCCAGGGGCTGCCATCACAGGCCTGAAGGAGGGCTAAGGAGTTGCCAGAGAGATGAGGAACAACTAGGAGAAGATGGCACAGAAGAATTTTAAGGAAGAGGGAGTGACACGGGCAATGACACGTAGATGCGCAATGCACTAAGTGTCCAAAGTGGCGGAAGATACCCCTGTTAATACCCATTGGAAAGGGTCTTGCGTGCTATGCTGTGAAGTTTGGCCTTTGCTCTTTGCACCAGGAGAAAGTCCCTTGAAGGCGTTTATGTAGGAGAGTGACCTAATTAGTTTTTGGTCTCCAGCTGTGTGGGGGACGTTTGGGAGTGGGAGGGACGGATGACAGAGAGCGCCCTCCAGTGGGCGAGGAGGGCCTGAATCAAGGCAATGGCGGGGGGGGGGGGGGGGGGGGG